>NW_004524631.1:4075026-4087052 GCF_000260255.1 Octodon degus | reverse complement strand
GTATTTAATACTGCTGATTTTTGCTTCATTTCTGCTTCTTTTGCATACATCATAGGGACAGTTTTACAACATTCTAGAATTATAAGATTTGACAGTTTATATTTAGTTCTGTGTGACATAGAGCAGGGCATTGCTTTAGGCCTTAGTTTCCATTTCTGGGAAATGAACAGGTGAGTTTTGGTCACTAGTTAGCAAAATCTTACCAGTGATTACATTTTTTTTCAAACAATCTATGTAGATCCACAGTGAAATACAGTATCCCTGTGCCCCTGCCACCAACAGACAGACAGATACACACACACACACACACACACACACACACACCCATTCACCCACCCTGAAAAAAGAATTGGAACTCCTGTGCGTTAGATCCGGAACATGGATGTTTATCACCACCCCACAGGATTTGTGAGGAACCCAGCCCTTGCCCCAAGACCTGAGTACTCATAACCTTAGACCAGCTGCACTAGCACCAGTTTAGGGGCTGGTAAGACAACCCCTGGTGACCTTCCCTAGAGCAACAGTCTGGGAAAATGAGGCCTAGCAGTCCATGTTTCCTCAGGTACTCCAGGTGATGACTAACACAGTAGCATTTGAGAAACCCTGGCATTGTGAATGCCAGCCAGTTTTAATTGCTATTTTAGATGGCAGGGGTGGAAGAACAGAATGTGGATGGAGCCACTCAGTTGAAAAAGTAGATTTAAAAGTTGAAGCATACTTATTTTACTCTCTGTATAGTGGTAAGCACCTGCTAGTGCTGGAGTGTCCTTTCATTGTGCTGACGTAGAGATAGTAGTGGCTCTAATGACCCCTAGAACTTAGTCATGTGGAGAAAAATGAGGACAATATGGCAAGAATTCCAAACATTGAAAAAATGAACATATAACATAGTTTAGCATTTGAACTTTGGAACTAGTAACCATCCAAGGATTTGGTTTCATCATAGACCAGATTCCACCGCATAAGAGTCATAACCTTGATGAGGACTTTATTCTTGTGCTTTTCTCCTTCCAAGATGACATATTTCCTTCTGCCCCCAGCAGCAGTCCTTATTGCCAGGCCTTTATAGTCTATTTTTCAGGTGCTGCTCCTGACACCGTTGCTTTCTTGTACTTTGAAATTATCATTTAAAAATGAGATTTAGATGTTAGTGTCTTTCCAAAGTCATGAAAATTTATTCAGAATAAAATTAATTTTTAATTATCAAGAACCTTTATAAAAAGTTCTGGTTTTATGAACACGTGGAGCCCCTGGAGTCTGTCCTTGGGCTGGATGCGATGGCCTCAGGGAAGGCATGGCTGTGCCGACTCTGCCCCCTGTGCCGAGGGGCTTGCTTTGTTTGGAATGATCTGCCTAATGTTAATAAGGTCAGGAATGTTGGGAGTCAAGGCAGTTTCTTTTGTAATCTCTTAGTCTCAGCTCCCTGCAAGAGATGATGCCGGTGCTTTTCTGTTTAAAGTAGGATATTGGTTGAGCTTTTGTACTTCACTAGTGGCTCTTTCTGCTTTCACATGTGATCCTTTTTGTCTCTTGAGCGAATTCTGTCCTAAGCATGCTCAGACAGTGTGAGGAGGACTGCAGACAGGCTGGATCACAGAGTCTGGTTGTCCTTTTTGCTGGTGCTCCCTTCACCACATTTGAAAATAGCGTCTTGACAGAATTTCCATATTGTTTCATCTCTGTGTATGCAGTATGTGTGTTTTCACCTGTAGTGCTGCTGCCTATGAATCCTGAGAATGGCAAAAATGTTTAGAAATCAAAAAGTTAAGATGAACTCAGAGCTCTGGAATTCACTCATCTTACTGCCAAGTAAAGTCTGAAAAGTGAAAATAGTCCAAACAAGCCTAAATAGCCTTCAAAATTTTAAAAAGAAAATGTGGATCCCTGGATCGGAATGAAAGAGATGTTCTTGGCAGGGAAGCAGGCGATTAATGCCGCCACTGCCATCATTGGGGTTCACCAGCTCTATGTCCTGTCGTGGTGCCTTGGAGTGACTGGTGAGGGCTGAGCAGACTTTCAGGCCTTTCAGCTGCCTATGTGTGAGATGGAAAGGGAGCCAAAGGTTACTTTCATGAGCAGTGTGCTGCTCATTTACATATGCTTTCCATAGACATCCTTCTTCCAGGCCCAAGTCTGGAGAAATCAAACTATGAGTAACTATTTTTCTATTAGAATATAGTATGTCATTTTCAGAGGCAAATTTGGCAGTTCAGCAAGGAGGAAACCGAGGTGGCCCAGCTGTCGCTCATGAGTGGAGCACACTATATTGTCTTTATCAAGATTCATCACCCTCATGTTTTAATGGTGTAACCACATGAGTCTTTCAGTAGATATATTTTTTCGTGTCAGTTTAAGAAGTCTTAACCCATTACATTGTACTTGAAGCTTCATATTTTTAACTTAAATATAAAAATGCAAACAACATGCTAAAAAAATTGCTTTGAGTTTTCTTTCAAAATGAATGCTCATCAGAAGTTTGAGGGTAGAATTTTGATTAGGTACTACCATATGTAGTACTTAGCTCAGTAAACCCATATTATTTTCTCTGCTTTTTTTTGCTTTCTTGGGAACTGATCAGAGCAGCATTTAGATGACATCAGAACCTGTGTTGGTAAAATACATGTCATTCCAAAAAACCATTTAAACAGCAGGTATAAGTGATGATATGGTTTGTTTCTGGTATATATGTAACCCTCAATTTTATTGAATTGAAACTTTTGTATGTTATTCTCTCATTTAGCTAAATTGAATTCTGAATTTAACTGGGTTAGAGGTCATCCCCACAGATGTGCCTCAATTAGACAGCAACTAGTTGGGACCTTACAGATCTAGATTTAGTCCCAACTCTGCCTCCTGTGAGCTGTGTGCCACGGGGCATGGTAATTCATTTCTCAGAGCTTCATTTTCATCAGGTGTGTTTAAAATGAGACTAATTAAATAAAATGAGGCTGTTGTGAGTTCTTAACACAATTTGAGACACTTTAAAGTTATTATAAAGCACCAATGAAGAAAGACTATGACATTTTTCTGCTTCTAAGAACTAGTTCCCATCAGTGATGTTGGCAGAAACCCAGTCTGGAAGCATTGTCCCCAGAGAGAGGGGCAACAGGGTCTCTTGAGGCTTGGGTTGGTGTGACGTATGAGGGAATGCCAAGGGCTTGAGATACGAGAGGATTCAGGGCACCCACTTCAAAAAAGACTTGATTGGGCTGGGCAAAGAGCTCAGTGGATTAAAGCAACTGCTTAAGCAGATGCAGGTACTGGGGTTCGATCTCCAGGCCTGCCCTGCTGGCCCTGCCCCCAGGGCATGCTGAGACAGCAGTTGATACTCTGCGTGGTGGTGCACGCCTATAATCCTAGCCCTTGGGAGGCTGTGAGACAGGCGAATCACTATGAGTCCGATCCAGTAGTGTGACCCTGACACCCTATAGGCCCTTCCCTAAAAAATACAATAAATGGATAGATAGATAGATAGATAGATAGATAGACAGATTGATTGATTGATTTTTGCTGCCCTACAACCACCCTCATGAATACAATTCAGTCCTCTCCCCCCATCTTTCATCTGTTTCCTCTCTGTGCTGCATTCTGTATGTGAGCCCGTTGGGTAGGACAGGACTGCTTCACCATATTTAAGCTACTCAACATACTGATCACTCTCTGTCACCTTGGTAGGTATTAGAAGATTGTATCTGCTGTATTTGAAATTCTCTCAGCATTTGTGATGGAATTTGGCAAATTCCCGCATTTACATCAAGAGTGATTTTTGTCATGGCATCTCCTGCCATTAAATGATATGCTAGTATCACTTCATAAACTGCCTTATGAAGAGGCAGAGTGTTGAATTTCTGGTTTTATTTGATCAGTATCATAAAAGTAACATTTGCAGTCAATATTGCAAGTATACTATACACAGGTTATCCTTTCTCATCAGCTTTGACTTTTATTTTAAATTTATTCAAACACAGGGTGCAGAGAATACATTATTGTTTCAGTTTTGGTCCTTTCATGAATGAGATCTTGAAATTGTTTAACAATACAAGTGTAAAATGGAGAAAGATAGAAAATTTATCAATTCTAGCTATATATATATTATATATATATATATATATATACATATAATATATGTGTGTGTGTGTGTGTGTAGTTCATAAAGTAATTAATGTAAATGATCCATGGTTTGCTATAAAATTTCCTCATTTTTCTTTGGCACTGAGTTAGCATTTCAGAAGGTGGATTTTTACTTCCCTCCTGTCTTTCATGATTGTAATTGCTTCTTTATGGCTGCAGCAGAATTGTTCTATACATGTGGATGCAATTCAAAAAAGGGCCAGAAGGACCAGGTAACAGTGGCAGGGAAGAGAGCTGTCATGGTTCAGGAAGACTGCACCAATTGGGGGAGGGGGTGTTGAGAAGGGCCTCAGGGAGTAGAACATGGAAATAAAAGAAAAGATCAATAGCCAGAAAATAAGTGACATGAAAGGAACATGCACACGGGAGGGAAGAGAGGCTGAACTGTGGAACAAAGATAATTTTGAAAAAATAGGCATCAAATGGAAACAATATCATAATTCCATCTCACATGTTCCACTCCTCCCAGTAGGTTAATGTTTTGGGGGCAAAGGGAGGAGTCTTTTTGCCTTTTTTTTTTTGAAGGATTTTTTTTTTGCTCCAAATGCCTTCAGGGCAAGTTTGGCTGGCTTGAGTTGTGGGGATCGAACCACAGCAACCTGAGCCTGATGGCTTTGTTGAAGCAGACACTTAAAGAACTGAGCTGAGGGGCAGGCCCCCATTTTTGCCTTAAAATTTTAAGTGGAAGATTTACTTAACCAAATCTCCCTCTGAATAGAATTTATTGTTTTCCTGTTTGGATTATTTTCTAGTACTGGATTAGAGCACCTTTTGTCAACATATATTGATTTGAAAAGCAAAAGTGAATTGTTAAGTAGAACTTTGAAATAATAGGAGGACTCTAATTTTTGGATGTTTTGGATAGTAATCTGAAGTTGTTTCAGTGATAGTTTCATTCATTTATCTTTTAACTTTCAGACAGGCTCTTTCTGTGTAATTCTGGCTGGCCTTGAGTTCACTGTATAGTCCACGCTGACCTCAAGGTTGCAGAGATCTCCTGCCTCAGCCTGCCCAAGTGCTCAAGGTGTGTGTCACCATGCCTAGTAATGAGTTTTGATGTGCTTAACTCCTGCAAACTTTAACTTTTTCTGTTTTAAATTTGAAAATTAAGCACAAGAAAGGGAAATCACACTTCATTTCCTGGATTGACTGTTAAAAGCAATCTGCTTTAATTGAAACATTGGTTATATGAAATGCTCTTACATGTGAAGTTCTCTTTTGTATTACATTTATATGTAATATAAGAAGAATATTCATGACATTTCTGTGAAATACGTAGGTGTTTTCTACACGTGCTAGAATTTCCCCATGTAAGAAACATATATAAGTGAGTGGGAGAAGCTAGATCTACCAAGTGATGTTAAATTTTTTTTCTTTAGAGCATTTATTACTGATACTCTTAATTTACATAGTGAACTTATATTGACCTTTCACTATTATTTGAAAGGATATGAGTCATATGGAACAGTAAGATTTTAAAAGGAAGAAAGTTGGAGAAACTGCCATGTTCAAGGTTCACTGAGTTCCTCAAAACTATTTAGATGTCTTGCCAAGCACATTTTTAAAAAAATAATATTTAGTCTTTCAGGAAGATTTATCTTTTAGCAGAATGTTGCTCCAAAGCATTCCATAAGATATCAAAATCTCTGGAAAGCTCTGTTAAAAATCATGTGTTACTTATGTGAAAAAGTGATTATTGGCGCCTCAATTTTGTAGCTATTGAGTTTGCTTAAAAAAAAAACACACACACACAGTGACAGCATCGTTTAGTAGTTATATTATCCTCCCAGCAAAGATGGCTCAAATATGACTGCAGATAGTTTTCAGTTTTAAAGCTATATTTTTGTTTTACTGAAAGATTCTTTTCTGTGAAGAACTTTTGTACATGCATTTTAATCTCTGAGTATGGTGGTCCCAGTACCACTTCGAATACCATGCATGATGGCAACACTGCTGTGGTTTAAGTCAGGTAAGTCTCTACTACATTAGTATTTCATAGAAGAAAGATGATTTTTCAGGTAGTGAAAACATGTCAATTTTAGTCAGGAGGACTCTGAACCACTTTGTCTGCTTTCTGCATCATTTAGCCCCTCTTGCTTCCTTGTGCTGGATGGTGCTCAGGGCCTTGCCTATGCTAGGCAAATGCTCTGCCATTGAGCTGCACCACCAGCACCTTTGTATCATTTCTTTTAATTGCTGTCAGGCCCTGTATAGTTCTGTAATTACACTTCCCATAGTTAGAATGGGAGATACAGTATAATCTTATACATTAATGCCTATCCTTCAGATTTCACAACTAGCTAATCATTGGTATATTTTGAACCATAAATTTGCATTCTCTTTTTTCTCCATTAAATGATTTAATTTATTTCTTACCCTTTTAGCTGTATGGATTCTTTTCTCTGCTCTTCTTTTTGTATCCTGTCTTCCTCTGCTCTGCTTTGTGCTTGGGTGGTTTCTAAGACTTGCTGTATCTGTCATCACCAAGACTAGGAATGGACTTTTTAGTCAGTAATCTATTCATTTTCTATTGGGAGAACTGTTTTTAGCAGACAAGGAAATAAAGAAATGATAGTTGCTAAGGAATGTTTTTAGTACTAATATTTTATGATAGTTGTCCACTCACATACTTTTGAAGATGAAAATCATGGATGCTCTTTATTTTAATGCTGTACTACACACTTAACTGCATGCATCTAGGGAAAAGAATAGCACTTCAGAGAAGTTCATGGTCCTTCTCTAAAGGTGCATGATCCACTTGGTAGATGGTGTATATTCCTTTATTTCACTGTTCATTGTGCTCACCCCATTTCTCTTTTTATGTTTATTAACCCTAGTAAGGAGCAAAGAGCCCTAGATAAAAGAATAAGGTAGATAGAGTCTCAATTGCTGATGTTGAAAACTGTTGTAAAGATTTGTGATGTCAGGAGAACCTGAAACTCTAAATGCAGATATTCAAAAATTATCTCAGAATTCATTTGTAATACTGAGTAGTCCCATAGGGAATTGACCTATTACAGATCAAAAATAGTTGTTATAAATTTTGTATGTTACAACATAATAGTTCAGACCATCAATTTGATTGATAATAAGCATGTGTACAAAAAGTAACTCTGTTCTGTTTCTTAGCTTTCACCTGTGCCTGAGTTGATTTTTCCTGTTTTCATTGTTAAAGAGACTAAGACTGAGGGAGAGCATCAGTGAACTCATTTGTCCACTGCTGGTTTTTGCAAGCTGGGTATCATATTAGCATAGGGGCTCAATAACCTGTTATAGGCAGGAGTAAATTTTGTAGAGACCACAGAATAAAAACAGAAGAAGATCACACTGCTCAAGATAGCTAGAGCCCTATTGATTAATGCTGGTAAATGAGACATTAATATAGAAAACAAATCCATCTTCAAGAAGTACTCAAGGGTGATAGTCTTGTTAATGATGCTTTATTTAGGTGATATTATTTCTGTAAAGTTATTATGTTCAAGAGAAATTTGAGACGTTTGAGAATTCATTGTTTTGTGGAAATGCTTGGATATACTTTTTCAGTTTTATTCAATTCCATAAATCTTCAAGGAATATTTTCAGGCTTGGGTTTATGGACACTATATATGGTATGCTTTGTCATAAGAGCATTTTACCAGCAGCTTGTTGGAAAGCACTGTCTTGTCAGGTATGTTGTGGTGAGCAAATATTCCTTCAACATTTCTTAGTCACTTTAAATGCACATGATGAGAAAAAAAGACTGTCATTAGTGTCTGTGATCGAAGCGCAGCATTTGGGCAGTGGTAGATGTTGCTGATCTTTACTGTGACAATACACTGTGGTAACCTGGTCTCTTGTTTTCGTATAGCTTTCTCTTCTGTGTATTTTAAATTTTTCTCAACCTGCTCCTTATAAGAACATGTGTGATTTCACTGAGGTCAAGCAGCGTAACCCAAGAATTTCTCCATCTCAGTATCCTGACTCATATCTCATCAGACTTTGCCGTGTACGAAAACATTCACCCATTCCCGTGACTTGGCTGTGGATAGCCTTTTGAGGGTCATTTTTGACCCAGCTGCTTCCAGCATCCCTGTTCTAGAAACCTAGCCATTACCAGCTTCGTATTCTACAACCAGGTCACCTTTATTAACATGTTCCTTCACCTTCCTTAGTAAGTACTAGGATTTTCTCTAATATACAGCCGCAGCACTGTCTCTGTCTCTCTGTTCATACAAGTTAGGAGTCATTAGCCAAGTTGCTCCCTTCTTTAGGAACCAATTCACATGTAAGTCCTAAAGCTGGATTCTGTGATAGGTGTTCCTTTTCACTCGTCACATTGAGGGTTCTGTCATGGATGTGTATGTGTCTACATAGGTAATATGTTGGGTATATGCTTTCATGATATACTTAGCAAGTTAAATGTCAGGATCTATATGTCTTTTCAGTGAGGGGTAGAGATAATGACATTTCCTAGGAAGAAGTGACATGAATCTATCAAATTTAGAACACATTTTTTTTTCTGTATTTAGGGCAGGGTCTTCTGGGTGTTCAGGGTCTCACTATGTAGATCAGACTTGTAGTGATTCTGCTGTTTACAGCCTCCCAAGTGCTGGGATTACAGGCATGTGCCACCACTGCCAGTCTAAATCACTGTCTCAGCACACTCTGGGGGTGGGGCCGGCACGGCAGGCCTGGGGATCAAAACCCTGGCCCCTGCACCTTGCCTAAACAGGCGCTTTAGTCCTCTGAGCTATCAGACTGGCTCTAAGAACACATATTTTGTTGAAAAGAAAATGAGATAGTTTTACACCTGGCATGAAGTAACACTGACGAAGCTCTGAAAATAATCCTCTTTGAATCTAATATTCCTTACATGATCAGTATTCTCCAAGAAAATTTAATAAAAGCTGATACTTATTGATTGGAGCCTGGATAGTTAATGCTGTGGATAGATACGTGGGTCTGCACTTGGTGCCTATCATCTGAGTAGAATATAGAAATTGGTTTAATCTTAAAGAGTTATGTGAATCTTGATGTCATATGTAATATGGGTGACACATTTTTGAAGTCCTGTATCCTGCTGTGTTTTTAATAATTATTGCCTGCTATAGTGAACTTCTAATAGATTTTGTTTTTCATCCGGAGGTTGTTTTGCTTAATTGAAAAGACAGCAGATTTTTTAAATTATATAGGAAATAGTGTTTTATATCTACTATTCTTTATTCCAGAACTCTGTAATTCTTTCGATCTTGATGCATATATATGTATGTATATACATGCACGTGCTCTCCCCCCCACACACAAAGCCTATGTATTTTTTATAGTTTAACAGCAAATGGATAAACATATTTAGAACTTTATATGTTCCAAGGTTTAATAATTGCAGAGAATTCCAAAATAAGGTAGATAGAAATAGCCATGAAATATGAATTCCAGATTGTGTAAATGATGCAAAAAGAAAAACCATCTAAAAAAGAAAGTAAGTTTGGGCCCCATGTGAGAAGCCAGCTGGATCGTGCTGTGTCAGAGCCATGATCGCTGTGATGGGACAGCAGACAGATACGATGGTGCTGCAGGTGGGGCCTAGGGACATGTGATAACTACAAACCCTGCGACCACAGTCTTCTCTGTGGCCAAATTCAAACTGAGGTGGTTTAGTTACATGATCAGATCTTGTGTTATTTTGAGGACCTCAGTAAAGAGGCAAAGAGGCTGAGGAGATCCCCCTCTGGAATGATTTTTTTCCAACCCTACTTTCAGTGAATTTAGAACTCTGCCTAAGCCATTAGTTCTCCACATGCTCATCAACCTTTAGTTTCAGATCCTTACGTGTTTTTTCCATAAGAATATCAATCACTTACAGTATATACCATGCCCTGCCAGTTCCTTTGGAAGCAATTTAAATAAGAAAAATGAAGTACTTTGGGAAACATTATTGAAAGATGTCTGGTAAATTATTTTACTCTTTGAAAATAGTTTTGGAGGCTCAGATAGACTTTCCATTTAGTAAAATTTGCCCCTTTTTTGGAAAGCCACATTTGTTGAAATCTTAAATGTAGGGAATGTGACTTACTGTTCTTGGTATTTGTTACTTATTACTTGCTGTCTAGAACAGTGTCAAGTGATACCGTAATGTATCACTGATGAGCAGCGGCACAAGTATGGATGACTCTGGACTGGAAGCATGGAGATTGCAATGTACAATTTTCTTCCTGTTCTGGGTTCTTCAGATTTGGAGCAAGTGTACTGCAGACCCTTGCTTTTTTTCCGGGACATTCTATCAAATGCATGTTTCTGGTCTTTTTAGTTGTAAAGCTTCTTAGACATTAACACCATATGGGAGAGCTTTGCTCTAGAAATTCATATTGATTATTGCAAAACATGTAAGAAGATTCTGTATATCAAAGCATATTTATTTACTGTGACTTTCCCTACGTTCCCAGCACTTACTATAGCACTTGTATGTCGTGTGTGTGTGTGTGTGTGTGTGTGTGTGTGTGTGTCTGTCTGTCTGTCTGTCTGTCTGTCTGGTGTATACACAGGAGCAGTTTCATAGGCCTTATATGTGTGAAATGGAGTTTCAGTTCCCTCAGCTAGTCCCTCTTCCTTAACTTGTGTTCCTTCTCAACTCATTCTCTACCCAGCAGCCAGGGACATCTTGTTAAAACTCTCCAGATTCTCCTTCCCAACTTAGCATGAAGTACAAACTCAAGCTTGTGCCCACATGCATGTTGAGTGGTCACTGCTCGCCTCTGCAGCTTCAGCTCCTCCAGCCCACTGCCGTCTCTGGGCCTTAAACTCCCAGGTTTCCTTCTCGGGTCTCCAGCCTGCCAGGCCCTTCCCTCCTGGAGAACTTTCGCCTTTCTATACTCCATTCTTGGAGAATTCTTTTGCTGTTAGTAGAGTGGTGTCCTCATGAGCCCTCCTAGCACAGCCTGAATGCTTTGTGATTAGACACACCAAGAGTGCTCCATCGCATTGCCCTCCTTTCAGCACTCTCGCTAACTCCCACCATTAGCCAGCCTCCTCGAGTTCGTGTATGTGCATATTGCCGACATTCCCCCACAAGAGTGCACCCCTTCAGTGTATGGGAAACAGAGTGGGGTTTGCAGAAGTTCATGTGCAGAGCTCACTCAGGGAAGCTTCCAGACATCTTTTATAGATAATAGGAATTGCTGAATTTGCTTTTTATTTAAAATTTTCTTTGTATAAGGCGTGGGTTAAAATACAGAATTCCAGTGCTGTTGGAAAAACTTACCAGACAGTTTGTCATGCAAGTTTGAATGCCAGAATTGAACAGCATATAGGATTCAGCACAGAACGCTTTTTTGAGGAACGAAACTGCTAGGTAAAAATTCAGTGTTAAACTTCTTTCAGTCCCACCTGAAAGAAGGGTCTCCCCTGTAAGTGAAATGTGTGTTATTTCCTTCCTACCAAAAAATTGTAATAAATTGTCATCACTGCCCACCCCCCCTTTTTTTTTTTTAAGAATGAGCCACTGGTGACTGCAGGTACTTCTGGCAGGCTAGTGTTAATTGTATTACTAACTTTTACCCTTAGGTAGTTTCTGACCTTTGTGTTAGTTTCATTATATTTTATGTAATTTATTAGAATTCAAATAAAATCAAGTTTGTTGGATGCATAGAAACATAATTCAGAATATTAAAGCTGTACTATGCTTAACAAAAAAAGGGGATACAGATGAATGTCCATTTTGTATTTGTGTATTCAAAGTGGTTAGGATAGATATATAGTTACTTTCTCTTAATGAATAGAGGGATTTGCTTTAACCGTGTTTGTAAATAGCATATCATGCCCACATCTTGTACAGCAATTAACCACTAGGAAGAATGTATGCAATGTGTTAATTATTGAAACTGTCCTACCAATTTGGTTTGAAACTGTCTCATTGCTAT
>NW_004524631.1:4032064-4074926 GCF_000260255.1 Octodon degus | reverse complement strand
AAGAATGTATGCAATGTGTTAATTATTGAAACTGTCCTACCAATTTGGTTTGAAACTGTCTCATTGCTATTTGTTTCTCAATAAAATTATGGAAAAAAAAATAAATAAAGCTGTACTATGGAACTGTTCCAAAAGTTTTAACACTTGTTTTCTTTTATAGTTTGGGTGTATTTGGTTATAGTTTGGTTTTCAAATATTGTCAGTAGTTTTCATTCCTTAACACTTTTGTAAAAGCGTCCTTTAAAAGTGGTATAATACCTTTTATATTGCTCAGCACTTTTTGTGTTCTGAATGGTTTTCTGTTTGCTCTTACTCTGTTGGATGATGAGATAAAAGTATTCTTTTCTAGCTGTTGGGAAACATTGTGGAACCTGATGTTTTGTCCACTTGTGCTGATGCTAGACACTGTTTGCCTAGTTCCCACTTGGCCCTGCCAGTGAGGTCAGGCTCAACGGGTCACCTTGCTCTTAGGAAGAAGTTCTTAAATAAACTTAGAGTCTGTGGTAGAAATACAAATGGAGAGCAGTTACTTGCCGGATGTTAACAGAGTACAGAGAATAGCGGTTCTACTGTGAGAATAATTTATGGAAACACCATCCTATCTGAAAGCATTTTCTACCAGGTAGTGAGCAGCAGGCACTTGAGAACAAAGGTAGACCCTGCCACCTTGGTCGAGAGCCCTGAGGCGTGGAGCAGGGATGAGTTCCGCTGGGGAGGCATAGGCACATCCGAGAGCAGGGCAGCCAGTGTTTGGTGTGTTGTTCCAGGAAATGTTTACTTTCACATTGCAGGAGATTATTCTTTATTTGGGCTTTTGGGTTTTCCTGGGTGAATATAGGATGCAAAACCTCCAAGATGATCCTGGAACCTTCTTAATTTTTTTTTCCTACTCTCATTGTTTTCTTTTTCTGCTCTGAAAATTCACACCTCATAACATCAGCTTTATTCTGTTTTCACTGGTGTCTCCAAAGCACTCTTGCACCTCTTGTACTGTAAGTGAAATTCAGAAATCTTGATTCACATGGACTTGTGCAAGCTGAAGTTATTAGAGCAGATTAGGGACCACAGCTGGGGAACAGATGGGGTGCTTATAATTTCACAATCTTAGGTAGTCAGAAGCCCGAATCTGCTCAGAACTGCTTTGCTTTAATCTCCATTTTATTTCACTTTATCTTGAAACCTTTAATTGTTGGAGATAATGAACCTCAGTAGGTCTCACATTTAAGTGGCATATTACTTATAATTTTGACTATAAAATTTCTCACAATTTTAATATAGTGACCAAGTATTTTAATAATGAACTTTTCATAGGCACAAAGAAAGACACTAACACCTTTATATTTTGTTTAAAATACTGAATGTATTTTAAGTGTGAATAATGAAGACTAGTTCACAGTGGTTGCAACTAGACAGTTCAACTTCTCACTACTTAAAGAAATGCTTGATCCATTCATTGGTTTCCTTTTTTCTGTGTCCATTTCTACTGTGAATGTCTGCATCATGTGTAAAGTCATCTAGCCCACCCCTTTTCAGGGGCTCTGCTGCCTCGTGACAACGTCATCTGCTTTTATGCACCAGCCCACTCAGTGGCATCTTCTGCTTTTGGGCTTATAGTGCTGTGCGGACCTGTTCTTGTGAAGACCAGCTCTTTGGCCCCTCAGAGTCCTGGGCCACACTTGCAGGTTGATTAGTGTATTCTCCAAAGTGTGTGAGAGACTTCTGCTCAGTGGCTCTTGTGAAGTCCACAATTGGAATGCCATTCCACTGATACGAATTTACACATTAGTGGTTGTTACTTTAAGAACAGAATCCATGTCTGCCACACTGTTCAGCATTTCTTTATCTTTCCTGAAAGGGTTTTTTAAAAGACTTTTCTACTCTAGTGCTAATGCTGACTGTCTGGAGATATAGAAAAACAGCTGGACCCATAAATAAGTTGCGCAGTCTGGATACACTCTGTACTAGCTGGTCAGGAAGAAAACAACACATCGTCCTTTCAGGTGGTGCAACACACCAAACAGCTGTGCTTTATGGCCCAACAAAATCTCTGACCTTTTGGAACCAGCTTGTATTTTTTCTCTAAAGCCACAGTCAGCTGCAAAAATACCTAACGTGTTTTAGAAGCAATTTTTATGTGATACTCAATGTTTTCTAGCCTCAAAACATCCTAAATGCTCTAAGTCTATACATGGTGGAGTGTCAGCCATTCTGGTGTTACCAATATGGTGGGAATTGTCATAGGAAACAGTCTTCTTAGGGCTGGCTTCTGAAGTACATTGCACTGGTCTGTTTTTGGACTTCTAACCTGACCTTCAGTGTTTGGGTGAGATGGAAGCAGCAGTACAGATATGTATTGACTCTAATGTAATCAAGCAGTATCTTCAAGCTGATAGGCTTACCTATCTTAAAGAAAACTGTTTCTCCACCTTGCACTAGTTATTGTTGGGCATGGGGAGTGTCATGAGGAGGGGAGACTTTGGACCCCTAGAAAAAGTAGACTTGGACCAAGAATCAGAAAACTGGGTCAGTACTGTTTGTTTAAAATTTGTCTGTATGATCCTAAATTTGTAAAATCTCAGATTTGTTGATTCCTTATCTACCAAATGATTATAATAATAAGTATGTTTGCATGTTTACATTACATGTAACATCAATTTTCTAGAGCTGCCAAACAAAGTACCACAGTCTGGTTAGTTTAAACAGGAATTTACATTTTTGTAGTTTTGGAGGCAAGAAGTGTGAGATTAAAGTATTAAAGAGTTGGTTTCATTGAGGAAGGACCTTTCCTCCTACCTCATACCTGGCCGCTTTCTCCCTGTGTCTATACATCTTCTTTCTTCTATGTGTGACACTATCTAAATTTTCTCTTCTGACAAGGATACCAACTGTGTTGGGTTAGGACCTGCCCAGATGACTTCATGTTAATTTAATTACCTCTTTAAACTTCCTATCCAAGTGTGGTTAAATTGTGAGTTATCTAGGGGTTAAGGATTCATCCTAGGAATTTGGAGTGGTTCACAACTTAGCCTGTTACAATGTATTATAGAGGTCTGTCTAAATTTAAATGATACACTGATTTATAATTCTTTGAATTGATTTGAATATTCTGAATATTATAATAAGCATTATTTTAATTGGGCACATACTTATTTGAAAAACATTGTCTTTAAAATCTATTTATTTATTTTTTATTTTTTGGTACTGGGGATCAAACTCTGCACCTTGCATTTGCCAGGCAGGTGTTTATGCTGCTGAACTATTTCCTGGGCCCTTAAAGATCTAAAACTAAAAATGGAGTTTCATTTTTATTTCAATGTAAGTGAAAAGATATGGGCAAGTATGTAGTTAGGTAGGTAGGTAGAAAGATATTTTTATGTAATTATTTATTTTTGCAGCATTAGGTATTGAACCCAGATTCTCACACATACTACACAAGGTCTCTGCCACTGAGCTATGCTCCCAGCTCAATGGAAGTTACGTATTTTTTATTCCATCAGAATAAGATTGAATTGTTCTATACACAGAATTTGGGTTTCTAGTTCTTTCTGCTCAACTCTTAGTTGTAGAAGACTGTGTAGGAGTTTATTGGGAAAGTTTAGGTGAGGAATAGGTGATATGAATTGCTGATTGCCAGAAGAATTAAAGAAATACAAATTAATCTTTTGGCCAAGAATAAGTAAATACATAACACAAAAGTTAAATTTATGCAAATGGCCATGTTTTACTCAAAACATGTATCTGCTGGATGGCTTGCTAAAGATAAACCATAAAGATTAGTCTTGCCTGTGTCTTCAAGTGAAGTCAAGTAGAATTTTGTGGGTCTAGAATAGCAGAAAATGTGAAGAATGAGATCTTAAGTGGCAAATGCTAGGCTTTTCATTCCCTGGAATTACAGTTGGAGAACTATTAATAATGAGAAGAAGGACACCTTGCTGGGGACATCATATACACTGATGTGGAAGAAGAAAAAGGCAGGAAGTGGTCAGAACAGCTGAAGTGTGTATTAAGATTGCAACAGGAAGACTTAATTTTGTGGGCTCCCTTTCCTAGTGGGCTAATTTTTTTTTTTTTTGTACCAGGGATTGAACTCAGGACCTTGTGCTTGCCAGGCAAGCACTTATTCTACTGAGTTATCTCCCTGGGTCCCATTAATTGTTATAGAAGAGTCATCTTTTGGGTTTTTTTTAGAAAAACAGTTTATTCACATAAAATAATTGTGGAATAAGATACATGGAAAATGACTTTGATGGCTAAGCCAACCCAAGATATTTTAATATTGCAAAAGAACACTCTGCATTCTGATTTAAGTTTGTGAAGTAAGATTTGTATACATTCAAGTGCTACCTCTACTAGTACAAAGTGGCATCTATTGGAATAAAACCCAAAATTCTGGATTTCATTAGCTGTATTTTGATCATTACAACAAAGATGTTAACCTTTGAAATTTTCTCTAGTTAGACAGTTACCTTTGAAGAAATATTTATGATCTATGCTGCCAACATACTGAACTTATGTGGAATTTATGTATTGATAATAATACAAATGTTGGGTACAGTTACATCATAGTTATTTGTAATATGATTGACAAAGGTGTCTTTCCTCGTAGCTTACTCCATCATAATGTCTATTATATCCTTGTTGATAACTACTGAAAGAATAAAAGCAGTGAATGCAGTTGTGGGTAGTATTTTTCTGCTTATTCAGATAGGCATTCATTGAATGTTCTCTGCCAAGCACTGGGAAATCAGTGTTGCAAAACACAGGCATAAATTACTGTATAGCTCTTTTTTGGGGGAGGGGGATGAAGGATATTCAGTGAACAGGAAATTAACTTAGGATGTGAGACATACTCAAACCTGAAGAGAAGAGTAGGATGCTTGAGGACATGGTACAGTGAATACCATTAAAGGCCTGAGTGATGAAGGAAATACTTGTTGAAAGAATTGATTGTTTGTTAGAAGGCCTGTAGGTTGAATCAGCCAGAGTGGGAGAGGAGTAGACACACTTAGCCTGTTCTGAGCTATCTTTCAGTCTTTGGTTGTTAATTTACACCTAGCCCAATATAAATTAACCTTTACAGTTTGGTGTTTTCTGATAAAAATTCTGTCATTATAATCTCAAATAATTTTGAGGTATTTTAGGGGTAAAATTATCTAAGAAGAAATTGTCAATTAAATATAATTGCTGAGAGCCATGTTCTGTACTTTTTTGTGTTTTTCACTTATCCTCTCATCTTTCTTTTCCCTCTTTTTTTGAGGGGTTGCCTTTTACATTGTCTCCTGGTACATTTTATTTCTCACTCAGTTTAATCCATGACCCTAATGGTCTCTTCTGCTACTGGATACCTTTTTGGACCCGGAGGGGCCGGGGTTTGGACACCTCCACTGTTAGGACATGGAGATCATCTAAAGTAGCTGGTAAGCGGTACTGTGTACAGAGCCAACCTATTATGTAAATGTGGCATTTCAATTTGTACTGAATTTTTATTTTTATTTTTTATGCATTTGGTACAGGGTCTCACTACACGGCTCGGACTCATAGTGATCCTCCTGTTTCAGCCTCCCCAGTGCTGGGATTATGGGTGTGCGCCACCATGCCCAGTCCTTGTACTGAATTTGTAAATAGAATACTAGCATCATTCTGAGAAGGGGATAAAATACACAAGCAAAAGACATGGCCTCTTTTATATTTCAAGCAAAAAAGGGCAGATATTTGGTTAACAGACATCTGTCTGCATGGCTCAAGATAAATAAGTTCTAATTACTTTTATAGTAATTTTAGAATGTAATAGCAAAGTCAGTACATATAACTGATGTACTTGGTAGCTTGAATGCAGTGTATAACTTATTTCTCATTGACCTTGGATTAATCCATATCTATCATATACGTTTTGAAGAATACAATGGAAAAAAATTGCAGAGAGCTTCTGGTGCTCAGAGTAGCCCTTGTCGTAAAGAACAATTTCTCTGGATAGTGTCTTCCATATAAACATTTCCTGCCTGTTTGCCCAATCTTAGTTCCTCATTTTAGTTTACTTTTCAGTTTAGTGCATTTAGAAGGCAGTTCATTTTCTCTTCTAATACAGGGTTAATGATGTTACTTTGAGTATCTTATTTCTAAAAAAAAGAATTGTTGATTAGGAAAAAAAATAAAACATAACTATTTGTGAACAAAAATCGTATGACCTGAGAAGACCACATATGTTTAATGTTCTTCCATTTCAAGTTTATTACAGTTCACATTTGAATAGCAGTTCAAGTTAACATATTTTAAAAATCATTTGAGATTAATACTTCACAGTTTCAGTATGGTTTGACTAAAAAATGTCCCTCAAAAACTGTGTTTGTTCAGAGGTGGAGTTTGTGGAAGGTGTTTGGGTCATGGGATCTCTGTACTCATTAGTGGGTTAATCTGTTGGTGAGTTCACAGCTGCGTGCCCTGCTAAGATGTGGGACATCGTTGGAGAAGGCAGTGTACTTGGTTGTGACTGGAAGGGCCCATGGCTCTTCCTTCTGTTTCAGAGTCGCTGTGGACTGAGCAGCTCCTGTCGGCATGTCCTCCTGCCGTGGTGTTTCTGCCTTGGGACCAGTAGAGCACTGACTGAAGACTCTCAAACCATGAGCCAAAGTAAACTCCTTCATGCTGTGGGTTATGGGCAGTTCATCCCCAGCAATGGGAAAGTGACTAATCCAGATACTTTTCTCTGTATAATTACATTTAAGCAAGAAAATCATTGGGTAAGAGTGGCTTTTGACAATTCTAAGGTGTTTAGATAAATTCTACTTTATGCTGCTAAAATATCTCACTTGCAGTCTAGTGGCACTTTGCATTTTGTTACTGTTTGGCCACGTAATCTTAAACCAGAACACTTGACAGGTGTTTAAAAGTGAAGTCATAACTAAGTGGGCAAAGGTAACCTAAGAGCTTACAGGGCCTCCTTGGCTACCCTTGAGGCAAATTTAACATTTCAAGTAATGATAGTAATGGGGTATTACAAATTTTAACGTACTTAATGAAAGAAACATGAATTCACTAATACTTTACAAAATGAGAGAGGAAACAACATAGAAAGATTGATAAAAATATTACCATCTTGCAACTACCAGTCTAACAATGCATTCTGGCAGAGATCACCCTGATTACAGTGGCCATCTGGTAAATGGTTCAATAGAGAAAGGTACCTTATATCATCTTACCCAGGCACTCAAAACCATGCAACACCAAGTGATTTCAACCACAATCTGTCCCCCTCATGTTATAGAATGGAAGGTATCTCTGTGTAGAACTCTTGTCAATTCATGATGTCAAACATGACTAAATAGTTACACAATTTAAAAGGCAACATAGTCTAAACAGTTGACTCTTTGGGGAGAAGTTTGTTATTTAGAATCTGTACAGAGATGTGCTCTGTGCATGTACCAGCCTTGCACAAGGAATGTAAACACTATGTACTATTCGTACACACATATACTAATAAACTTTTTGTTGTTGTTTTTTGTTTTGGAACCCTGGATTGGACTCAGGACCTCACACTTGCCAAACAGGCTCTTATGCCACTAAGCTATATCCTCAGCCCAGTAACTAAAATTTAAAAAAATAACAATGACAGGTAAAATGAAAAGTTCAAATGGCTGAGAACTGTGTATGAGAAAAAGTTTGGTATCTTTCTCAAGTCTTAAAAAATGCAAATTAAAACTACAATGAGAGCCCATCTCACCCCAGTTAGAATCACTGTCATCAAGAATACAAAAAACAAAGACTGTTAGAATATGGGATGGAAGTGGGATGATGGGAAGAGAAACTTTTTTACATTTTTGGTGGCAATGTATATTAGTGCAGCCACTGTGTAAATTCGTATGGAACATGGAAAATATTTGATTCGGCTACACCATTAGGAAGATTCCCCATAGAATTAAGGGCTGCACATCCACATGTATAGCTGCTGAATTTACAGCTGATGGATCAATAAAGAAAATGTGGTATGTGTATACAGATTGAATATTATTCAGTCATAAAGAAGAACGAAGCCGTGTCATTCACAAGAATATGGACAGAGCTAGATACTTCATGTTAAATGAAATTGGGCAATCCCAGAAAGCTAAACACCACATATTTTCTCTTATATGAGAAATTAAAAATTGTATAAATCAACTGGTTATTAGTTAAAATAGAGTAGTTAGGAAGCCAGACGGTACAATTGTGGAATGAGAAAGGGAACAAGCAAGAGAGGAGAGGAGAAGTAAAGTGGAACAGTGGATTGAAATCGGTAAAGATATACCAAGTGCATGTGCTGATTTCTCAGAGTAACCCCCCTCATCATGGAATGGTAGCATACACTAGCAAAATATAGTTTAAAAATGAAAAAGAAAAAAAAATGAGCTGAACTCTTCAAAAGTACTTTTAAGGAAGAAAAAAATAAAGGATTTGTGTTCTAGATTAAAGAGACTGATCACCCTGACAACAAATGCCACACCTGATTGGACCCTTGACTGGATCATAAATCGAGGACTAGGGGAGCTAAAGGCTTTATTGAAATAATAGATGAAATTTAAATGTAGGTTGTAGATTAGTTTAATTTCCTTTGTGCTAAATCTCTGGATTATGATAATGTGATTGTGATGATGGCCAGGCAGGACGTCTCACATCTGTACTGCCAGCTGCTAGGGAAACTGAGGCAGAAGGATCTCACCTACAAGGCCAGTGTGGGCAGTTTTTCAAGATCCTGTCATGAAAAGCAAAAAGGATGGGGTTGTTGCTTAGTGATCGCATGCTTATCATGTACAAGACCCTGGTCAAATCCCCAGCACCACCAACCCCCAAAATGTTTTGTTTTGTTTTTTTTGTTTGTTTGTTTGTTTGTTTGTGGTGGCTGGCTCAACCCACCCTTGGGGCAAGGCTGGTGTGGCATGTGGTGCCAGGGATAGAATCATGGTCTCTGCATGCTTGCCTAAGCAAGGCGCTTTAGACCACTGAGCTATCTTTCCACCCCCCCCCCGATGTTTCTGTGGCTATATTCAAGGTTTTTGTTCTTAGGAAAACATTTAAACTTTGGAGAATAAAGTGTCATAAAATTAGTAATTTCCATCCTTCATTCAAAAGGTTGTGATAAAGTATATGTGTGGCAAGATAAAATCATAATCATGTGAATATAGCAATGTGTTATGGATTGGCCAGTCTATGAAGAGTATTGGCATGCATTTCTTAGCTCAGACTGCTATAATGAAGTACCTTTAACTGGGTAACTGAAATGATAAATGTATGTTTCTTTGTTTCATAGTCCTGGGCCCTGGGAACTCCAGAAGTGGGGTTGCATGTGCTGCCTTGTCAGGCCCTGCTGCCCACTTGGGAGGGGACATCTCACTGTCCTCACGTGGCTGAGAGCAGAAGCTGGGTCTCAGAATCTCTCAAGTACAGTGAACCTGTTCAAGAGGGCTCTGTATTTATAAATTCATCTGTTCCTGATTACCCTCCAAGTCCCCACTCCATTGTCACTGCACTAGGTAGTGGGAATTATGGGAGGACCCATAATTCCAGAACAGTGTTTGTGGTACCACTCCAGATTTTATAGGTTCAAAAATGTTTTAAAAATATTTACAGATTGGTTTTACATAAAATTTTGCATTTGCAGATTTTCTGAGAAAATTGAAATGTCTGTCAAATTCAGCTTTGTGTTCCCCATAGGCAGCTGATTGGATGCATGCCAGCTGCCTCTTGGTCCTCCCCTTCCCTGTTGCCTTACATTTCCGCCATCTTTATCACTGATGCTACCTGGCAGATGGCTCTAGGATTTGCATGTGTAGCCCTGTGTCATGGCACATGAAGTTAGCTCTGTAGCTGATGCCCGTATCAGATGGTGAGCTGCACTCTGTTCTTTAGCAGCCATTTGAACGTGTATAGTCATTTGAGACATACTTAAGAAAATGTTGATATAAAAACTTCACAACTTGCTGTATGTGTAAGATAAATATTAAAATTTTCTTTCAGATGTAATGTATTATAGAATTGTGTTCTGTGGATTCTACCCATCTGCCCTCGTAGCCTTGCAAAAGTATCGAATAAGCTGCTTAGAATTTTTCAGTGTAGCATGCCAAGTCTTAGCAAAAAAGCATTTTGTGGAAACACTTAGAGATGCCACTGCAGAAAGTCATGCATAAACTTTAATTACCTTTGTAAGTTGCTGTATTCTGTGTTTAGGCAACTGCCTTCCTGTTACACACCCAGGGAGGGCAACAGCTCTTGCTATATAATCATGGAGTTGAGCCTTCCCCAAAAATAAAAGAACTATATCTGGCGCAGGTCAGGGCCCAGTAAGCTAGTAAACAATTTGAACATGCGCGGAGAAGAAAAGGATGGGCTGCTGTTAAGCTCACCAGACAAGCGTATATGTAGTACTTTATCAATTATGGTGCAAAGGTTGGAGGGTCAGGCTCATCACTCTTCAGTTTGATGTTCTTAAAAATGTAAGTTGCATTTGTCCAATTCCATACATGCATAGGATTTTTGCCTTGTGAGGTAAACATGAGAATTTCTCCAAGGGAATTTGACAGAAATTCAAATACTGTAGAATCTCCTAGAATTCATTTTAGTTAACATCAAAGTAGGTGTTTGGGAGACAAGCCCTAAATCAATGTGGGAGTCAAATGGGGTACATGGTACTTTCCCTTTCCCCTGCTTCTCGTTAAAGACCACACCTTGCACTTTGGTGGTGCCTCTCATTATCTGAGGTGGTACACAGCTTTTGCCAAAAGAGGCCATTTGCTTAGGAGTGACTAGTGTGTATGTTTCTGTTGGGGCTTGGCTTCAAATCTTGGGCCAGGAAAGAAAACCATTCTTTTTCCTGAATTCCAGAAATAGCAACACTAGTTCATAAGCAATTAGCCCCTGCTGTCCTGTTTCTGTTCTCTGTCTAGCTGGGTACTTCACCTGTGAAAGGAATTCATCTCCTGTGTTCTCCTTTCTCCCTGGCTCCAGGATCTTTTAGAACCCAAGCCTCTTTTGAAGATACTTTCCTAGACCTGAATACAACTTCTTACTCTGTTTTTCATTGCTGACAGTCTGGTATTCCCCTGGCTAGCTTTGAGGATTTGAAACAATCACTTACGTAGCTGAATGCTTAGCGAGATGTTTGTCTTTGCTTTAGACCCATAGATTATCAATATATTTCTGGACTATCTCCCCTTTGTGATTAATTGCACTGTCCTTATACAGTACTGTGCAAATGTATTAGTGGTGATTTTAAGTATCATTAATGTTAGCTCATAATCACTAAATGGAGGTTCTAATTAATCCTATTTTTATACATACATATTGATTCCTTCCCTCCCAGCATAAGTAATCTGTTGAGCATGATGATAGTCGTTCTTTTCCCCCCTCCGCCCCCCGCAGCCCTCCCTGAGAGTGGAGCTGTCATGGCATGTGGTTCTGGGGATTGGACTGCTGTCCCCTGTGCCTGCCTAAGCAGGCTCTTTAGACTGCTGAGCTTGGGCTATCTCGCCAACTCTGCCAATTTTTTTTTAGCAAAAAAGTATCTACAAATATTCTTAATATTTTTTCCTTATGCATTCTCACAGGTATTATTAGTAGGCAGTAGCTTAATATCTAGTTTGTCCTCACTGTTGAGCATATTTTTCTTTTCATCCTAAAGTACTTTTTCCATTTAGTACCTTTGATTGTTTACTATCTACTTTAAGCATCTTAACCCCAAGATGGGCATAATCAGATGCTGGATGTGTTCTACTCATTCTTGTTTCATTGTACATGATTTGGTAAAGAGAGTGCCTGTGTCAGCTCCCTGGCAAACCTCAGAGAGCGTATCTGTTATATTGGCCATAGCTGCAAATGAGCCCTCTGAATGAGGAAACGGAAGGTTCTGAGTGAAGAAGTGCTGATGTCATCCCCTTGGCAGGAAGGCTGTGTTACAGCCTTAAATGCATTCTATAGCTAGCAGCTAAGTGTGTAGCTGTATTTCTTTTCTAAGAAGGAAAAAATGTGAAAAAAACCAAAGAAGTAAATTGTGTTTATAAAAGAGGATATTTTAATTAGTGTAGGCCTTGCAGTTATTCAAACAGTCTGAACTTCGGTTTCTTTCTGGAGCAAACATGAAACCATTATTTATGGAAAGTTTAAATTTCACATGACACATCTTCCCTCTATGTGTGTGTCTTTAAAAAAAAAAAACAACTTTATTTATTTTGCTTGTGTATTTTTATTTTAACCTTCCCTTTGGCAAAAATGCTTCATTTTCTTGTTAGGAAAGTTGCCGGGGGTTGGGGGGGAAGGACCTGAATCTTGAGCTGAACCTTCCTCCCCCACATTTCTGAATAAGCTGGGTCTCAGTTCACTAGGAGTATGTTTGAACTAGAGGTTCTCATCCTCATTCCACTTCAAGAAATGCTCCACCCCAGAATATGCCTGCATCTGCAGTTTCTCTGTGTGAGCTGTCTCTACCCTGGTGTCCTGTGTTTACTGATTTGATCTTCTTTGCAGGGAAAACCCTTTCACACACTAAGGGCAGGATGTGAAGGTGGGGTGTCATGTCCAGCCAGCCAGCCAGTTGTCAACAAAGTTGAAGGCAGGGGAAGAAAGGCTTTGATATGTTTGCTGTTAACTTAGTTGTATTATTGGCGGCTAAATTAGATAGAAATTAATATATCAGTGAAGGATTGGGCCCTCAAAGAAGTCCATGCAAAAAGTGGAGTCATCAGAATTGTAGCTGGAGGCAAATCTAAAGCAAACCAGATATAATAGCCAGGCTTGCAAGATAAACAGATAATTGAGATTATATGCAATGAGCATCACCTGTTCCAGTGAGCCGAACTAGGCATCAGATGCATTTGTGGGTGACCAGAAAATCAGGACACCCAGAACTTCCCTTCCCCAAAATGCCTTTGTTCTTTCCTTGTGGGCATGCTATGTGACTGGTTTCCCTACTGGATCAATACTAGCTAAGTAGCCATATTTGAAATCCTGTAAGTTGGTTGTAGTCTGACTTACATTTTATCCACATTGTGATTTTGCTATATATTATCCATGACAAAGGGCCTTGGTGGCCACTGGTTTGGGACCCCTCCTGTCTCAGGAGTTTTCTTTTACTAGACTTTTGCTACTTGTAACTTTCTCCGTCCTTTGGAATTCACTCTCCCATGTTTGGGGGGATATGAACTCAGCACATTTGACATCTCTCAGGTCCAGAGTTACATTTTTTCCTTTATTAGTGGCAGTTTCACTGTGAGGAAAAAGGAAGAAGCCAGCCCCCAAAACCAGAGAAGACATGTCTATCCTGGGCCTTGCCCAGGACCTACTTTCCTGCCCTTTGAGGACACTCTCTTCCTCAGTTGGCACATGACAAGTTCTTAATGGGGAAGGAACAAAAATAAGACATAGTTTTCCTTTCAACTTTTTGTAAAAGAAGACAACCTTAAGATAAAGTACCAGGGTATGTTTGTTTATTCATTTTTGTGAGAGGAATAGCTAATCTTTTTCTCTCTTGCACAATATGGGTGGGGTGTGTGTGTGTGTGTGTGTGTGGTGTGTGTAAAAGAGAAAAAGCATGTGAGCAAGTGGAAGCTTGATCCAAGCTGTAGCACACGTGTCATATACCTGGTTTTTGGAAAGACTGACCATTCATAGATACATGTCTACATCCTAAGGGAGAGGGAGGCTGATGGGCTTAGTTACCTCGCTATTTGGGGAGTAGAGTTGTGAATTGTAACATTTGCATATGTGACTGGTAGCTTTCATGCAAGGTTTATTTTCTATGTGGTAAGTAACTATGACTTTAGTTTAATTAAACAGATTTTATTTTCACTTTTGTGAAAATTGTGTGCCTGGGGTGTTTTTCCCTTAGTCTGTAGCAGCACAAACAGGAAACCATTAAGGGAGTAGCTTAAATGCAGCTGTCTTCTCTTTTTCCGTATTTGCAATTAGAACCTTGAAGAATTCCAGGTGGACTTCTTCTGATGTGACAGGGTAGGACCAGACACAAGATGGCAGTGACTGTCCTGTCCTTTCTTTCACTATAAATTTTGCCCTTCTTTTTGATCATTTTAGAATCCTTTCTTCATCTGGTTCCATTCATGGCCTGGTTTTTCATATGCTTTTCTAACAGACCTATTTCCCAGGTCATTGGCTTTTGCTCTCTTCATTTGGCAACATTTTCCAAATTAAAAAGGAAAAGCCAACCCAAATTTTTTTGTTACTCTTCCACTGCCTTCTCTTTCTCCCTCCTGCTCCTTGCAAACACCCTCTTTCTCTTGACCCCCAGAGCTCTGCTAATTCAACATAGTTCAGCCAAAAGTTCAACTTGCTTTGGGACCGTGTACTAAATCACATCTGTGCCCTGAGCCTCAACTTGCTCATCTGTTTCTCAGCTTTCTCTCTTGGTCAACAGGGACACCTGCCAGCATTATGCCCAGCTTAGAAAATAAAACTGGTAGCCAACTAGACATCAGTCCTACTGGGTCCATTTGTTCACCGTAGCTATGTTAGTAGCTTTTGTTTTTGGTTTATTTTTTTCCCTGACAGTTATCTTTTGAGTTATGTTATATTTGCAGCTTAATTACTTAGTTGGAATCTTCCAGAAAATGTGAGGTTACATTCTTTTGACTCATAGGTGTCTCCTTTATCTATGTCTTAACATGAATACATGATTATCAATGAGCTTGTGACTGCTGGTTTTTTGAGTGTGGGTTTTCTTATAAAAAGTTGTTGATGGTATTACCAGTAGACCTTTTTTTTTTTCTCACTGAAATGATAGCAAATATATTCTAACTAGAATGCAATGGGAAAAATGAGAATCTATTCCTTTTACAATTTAGGGTGGAGCCACTAGGACTTTGTTATTTTTTAATGTGAACTTTATTATTTATTTGGCCACTTGTATCTTTTGAGCTTTAGCCATGCAGGATCTTTGCTGGTTGCTGGAAATAAATGTTGACGATGTCTTCAGAAGGATTTGGCAAGCTGAAGACTGTATAGGATCCACAAATTAATATGATTAGTACATTCTGAAAGGGTTGTAAGGAAAGAATATGTAAGACAGACCTGTATATGGCCCACAAATTTTGAAATATTTGTCTGGTCATTTATGGAAAAGGCCTATAATACCTCTGTCCTCTTAAAGCCCACATTCAAGCACTTTTCCCTTTGATTTCTAGAACATAATTCTTAACCACTATAGTATATGATAAGTTTTCTATCTTATTTTAAAAATAACATTTATCTAGTTGAGTAAGCCAAAAACTGGAAAACTGTCCTTGATTCTTCACATTCTGTACCACTGCCTATCATGTCAACCTTTCAGCACTAATACCTCCAGAAGTGCTCATCTTTTTACCATCTTTACTGTCACCTCCAGCCTAGGCCAGTTGTGTGCTTTACTTTAGTCTTTCATACTGCCTGGTCTTTCTGCTTCCAAAATGATGTCTGTTATTGACACAGAACCAGTCATCTTGTAAGCTCAAAATAGAGTCCTGTCCTTCTTTTAAATATCCCAGTGAGTATCAGACTTAAAAATTTGAACTACACAGGCATATACCCAGATAAACCTAAAAATTTCATCTCACAGCCCTGTGTGGACTGCCACTGTCCCTTAAAACCTTATGCCTTCATTACCCTCTGCTTCCAACTGCATCAGTTGCCCTAATTGACCTGTTTGTGACCCTTTATTATCTATTGTCGACTGAATTACTAAGTGGAACTGTGTGTTAGTCTAGTTGACACTGTGATTACCTAAAACTCTACCCTGGCAAATTAGTGCAACTACAGTGAAATTCCACAGACATGCCTGCTTCTAATTCCATTTTCAGGTTTGAGGTACCAAGTATCCATGGTAACAAAACAGCTGACTTGATGATAACTTGCATTAAAAACCTCTGGGGGGAAGGAGATTAACATCCTTATTGTTCTCTAACTTGTTTTTTGTTTTTGTTTTCTTCTTTCTTTTTTGCAATGCAGAATATGAGTTGGAAGTAAAGAGAGTACAAGACATTCTTTCTGGAATAGAGAAACCACAGGTATGTTTTCTGGATTTCTCAGCATAAATGACACCTTATTAAGTATTTCAAATGTATGTTTCTTTCGTCCCGTAGGTAAGCAGAAGAACCCCATTTCCATTGAAGATTATTTATAAACTGTGAAATAGTGGTCCGTTATTAACGGAACATGAAAATATACAACAGCAGTCTTCTGTAGTTATCCACTGAAATGCCATCCTTATTCAGATGTTCTGCATGCAGTAGATATTCTCAACTTCCAAGGATATTTTTTTCTTTCGGTAATTTCTTTTTACCTAGGTAAATGTAATAATAATTTCTGAAAACCTCAGAAATTCCAAGTATTTTTCCAAATAAATTACAAAAAGATATTTGAATGTTAGTTGGAAAGAAATAAGTTGAGGATATTGGGTGCAATGGTAAGGAAAAAGATCTGGAGGTGGTGATACTGTGAGGCTTTAGGTTGGATTTTACCAGGTACTTTGAAATTCAAGTGAAAAGTTCACAATGTTGATTCAGCCTTTCATCTGAGATTAGAGAGGCAGAATTCTTTGGAATGTTTTCTAGCTGAATTGGAAAACCTTAACTCTCATGTGTTTCAAATACTGAGGCTTTTTCACTGAGAGGTCCAAACATGCCTCAGGGTACATAGTTGAGTTTGACTAAACCTAAAAAGTGTGGGTGTTTTGGAGGAGGGGCATAATAGGGCACTTGTGTTGGTGTGGGGCCTTGATGTATGGGTGGGGAATCTGAACTGCACTGGGAAGGAGAAGGCAGTCATTGAGGGTTTTTAAAAAAGATGTTCAGTACTCAGATTTGTGTTTTCAGCTTGATCAAGCACTTAGCAGATGGCTTAGTGTGAGAAGTGGACTGACTCAGGGAGAGAAGTGTCAGCAGTTTATTGGTGTAGTCCAGTGAGAGGCTGTGGAGTCAGAATTAGGGTAGTGGCATCAAGTGTGGCAAGGTGGGACTAGACTGGACTAGACACTAGAGCCATTCTCTTATTCAGGGTGATGGAGCCTGGGGTGGGCTTTTGGGGTTTTATGTGTGACCAGCAAAGAGTAATATGTAGTCTGTGATGGCAAGGCATCGAAGCTAATTAAGGCAGTAGTGTGCTCAGAGTGAGCAGGTTCACACCTGTGATAGGAAAAGGGCATGAGCGCTGGGAGCATACGATATAGGTGTTACAGTATTGTGCTGGTTTCCAGGTGCCTCTCCTGGGGTATCTTTTAGAGTCTGATTGACAACATGATTGACAGGGTATTGAGTCACGTCAGCTGCATCTACCATGCATACCCTTTTGCATAATTTATCCTGTTATAATTGGATATGTGCAATGTAGTCTTGATGAACCTTTAATGAGCTCCAGGTGAAAAAAGTATAGTGCAGGTCGTGCTGGCAGGTCTGGTGCACATGTGTCCTGGTTTGGAGTTTTGGACTCTTTCAGGGAAGGTTTGGGGGTCTTTGCTTTTATCCCTGCCTCTGGATGAGTAGTAAGTCTGGGGACAAGGGTTGATGGGAGGTAGTCCTAGGCAAGCTTAAGTTTAGTTAGGAGGGGAGCATCCTGTGCCCCCAAATGCATTATCTGTATTCTAGAGATAACAGCAGTAAGACTTTATAACCTATTCATATACCCAGTGTTGTCATAAGTAACTGAGCTTTCAGGCTTAGACACTTCCTCTTGGGAGTTGTGTCCTCATTGTTGCCCTCATGTCCTTATTTAGTACCGCTGGTACTACCTCCGTGCTCACTGTGCCTTCCAGGTATCTCTATCACTGCATTTATGTTTTACTCCATTCATTGATTTCATCATCTTTCCTAGTTGTGCCTAGTTTCTCTAGAATAGTTTAAAGCCTGTGTCTTTTTTATATCTTCAGTGCCATTCTTGGATACACTGAGTTTGCCTCACTGAAATGGGATCCAGAAAGATAAATGTAGTGGGTGATCACAGACAGATTTAGTACTGTGGAGGGAGGAGATCAAGACACTGGGAGGTCAGGGGCAGAAGAAAGGATAGTTAATTGTTGTAGTAGATGAGAGTCTTACTGTCTAGCAGTGCAGTATAAGAGGCTTAGAAAGGCTCACATGTGGAATCATGAGTAAAGATTTTATTTACATCTTGAAGGAATCAAAATCAGAGAAAAAAGGCCGAGTAACATGTTCATTCATTGTCCCAGAAGTCGCCAGAGAATGTGTCATGTCTCTTGTGTGTGTGCATGGTGGCTTTCTGTAGAAACTGAGTTGTGCTCTATGCAGGAATGGTAGGATCTATGCAGAAGCAGTGATGCAATACTACTGTTATTTGCTGTTATACACTATAAAAGTAACAGTTGGATATGTTGTGTTTTTCCTTGATTCAACATTTATTTATTTATTTTTAAAAAAATCTTTTATTTATTTATTTGTTTACTTATTTGGTGTAGGGTTTCACTACACAGCTCATACTCATAGTGATCCTCCTGTCTCAGCCTCCCCAGTTCTGGGATGTTACGCATGTGCCACCACACCTGGTTTCTAAGTGCTCAGCAGCACTTAGACTGCTGAGCTATCTATCCCGCAAATTCAGCATTTATTAAACATTTAGTCTTCACAAGTTTTAGATCAGGGTATATAGAGAAGCTTTTGTAAATAGCCGTGATATAAAGTTTTATATGTTAGTACTGTCATACTCCTGTTTTTATCACTTAAAAGAATTGCTTGGCCACAGATGCAGATACATCTTGGCCAGATAGCTGTGTCCCTACCCTGGAGAGTTGGCTGGTAAAAGCCTGGTGCCTTTGGGCCCTTGAATCATGCAGCTGAACTCCATTGTTTTCATTTGGTACCAGCGCAGTACACTGGAGAATTTAGTTTCCTTGGAAGAAACAGAAAATGCATGAGGCAGGTTGGTAGTATTATTTAATCTACCAAATAATTTTGTTTCTTATTATGACTTAGTAATTGGTAATCAGATTTCATATATCTGATTCTGTAAGTCTCGTAATATATTTTAACATTGCTGTGTCTGATTGACACTGGAACACTGACCACACTGAGTCTCATTGCTGGGCACAGAGCCAGACTGGTATGTTCACTCAGGTGCTGCTACAGGCCACAGCCAGTGTCAGGGTCCATCTCATGTACCTGAAGGTCAGCCATTCTTATTGCCTCTTTCCAGATTTTGAAAATGGCTTTGCGGTTATAAATTTAGACAAGACATAACATTTCCATATAACAGGGTTCCAATGGATTGAAATATAGTGAGTGTAGCCAAAGATTTTCCTTAGTGCTATGAACTGGAGTTGTCATTTCTGCTTTATAAGCAGCATACTATAAAGCTAGGATAGAAATATTGGAGTAGAAACAACAAAATTTCAAGTGGTTATGAACTCTAGATCATCACTTTACACCCAGTGTTCTTTTTTAACATTGAGACTTGGACTTGCATCTCACCTTTTAAACAGTCTGTTGAAAATTGAATCACCTGGGACTGGTGAGGTAGCTCAGCTACCTAAAGTGCCTGCTTAGGCAAGTGCAGGGACCATGGTTCAATCCCCAGCACCACATGCCACACCAGTCCCGCTCCCCAGGAGCGCTGAACCATCCAAAGTCTGGATGTGGTAGTGCACACCTGTAATCCCAGCTCTGGTGAGCCTGAAAGCAAGAGGATCACCACAAGTCCGAGCTGCATAGTTAGACCTTGTAGCAACCAAATACCTGAAAGAAAGAGGGGCCCAGGAGGTAGTTCAGTAGACTAGGCACTTGCCTAGGAAGCTCAAGGTCCTGAGTTCAATCCCTAGTATTGCAAAAGCAAGCAAGCAAGCAAGCAAATTGAATCAGCCAATAGGAGGCGTGTGTCTTTGAATGCAATCACTTCTTTAGCATGTGGGTGGTGGTGGCACTAACTGTCCTCTGAGGTCTGAGGCCCGGGTTGGTCCCAGAAGTGTATGTCTTACCAATAGATATGTTTCACAAGTAAGTTCTTCTAAGTGTCATGCTTTTGCACATCACTAACACAGTTTCTCTGTCTGACCACCTGTATTAGTTCACTATGGCTGCTATAACAAATCGTCACAAATAGAGTGACCTAAGACAAAATAAACGTATTGTCTTGAAGTTCCAGCTTTCATAAAGTCCACAAATGAGTCTTACTGGGCTAATGCCAGGTGTTAGCTGAGTTGCATGACTTTCTGAAAGTGTTAAAAGAGATTCTCTTTCCTTTTCCAGTTTCTAAGGGTAGCTCTGGGCCCCCTTCATCTTCACGGGTCATAGTCCCATCCCTTCAATTACCGCTTCCATCTCCATCTCCTGACTTTGATTTTCCTGCTTCTCTTTCTATTTCATTAGAAGGACTCTTGCAATTATGTATGGTTCATCTGGATTACATACAATCATCTCCCTATCATAAGATCCTTAACTATATCTGTATATCTCTTTTATAATATTAAGTGATACATTTACAGACAGTTTTGAGGGAGTGTGTGTGGGCAGGGGGATATTCTGCCTATCATACTGCCTCTTCTGCCTGGTCCACGCATCTTTCCCAGCGTGGTTATGTACAGTTTTTCTTTTTCTGTCTTTCCACTTTCACCACCTTTCTACCCCTTCTCTCTAAAGTTCTAACTCATGATCGTGTCTTACTCATTCTTGTGTCCCAGTACCTAGCACTGACCTTGGTACAGAGGGAACCTTATCAGGTGTCCGCTGAATTCCACATGTGGTAGACTGCAGCAGTTGTAGCTAGCTGCTGGCCAGCATCAGTATGGCTGCACCAGCATGGAGGAACATGGGGGATGTGGATGCCAGGATGTGCAGTGGCAGCCAGGAGGGCAATGGCCTCTGCTGCCAGTCAGGCCTTCTCGCTTTGTTCATAGCATGATGCTTTCTGTGACCTTAGGTAAGTTTTATCACTTCAATTTCCTCATCTTGAAAGGTAGGATAACAAATCCTACATAGGAGGATCTGAGAAGTTATATACTATTAAGAGAATGTTGAAACAAAGTATTCCTCTATAGTTTGTATCATATCACCAATACTGTCTCTATACTCTGAACTAGGAATAAGATACTATCATGAATAAGAATTCCACCTCTGAGGGAAAGAAACAGAGCTATAAAAGACAGTTGAATATAAAATTATTTTTTTTTAAACAAATTATTTTTTCAGTCACATCTGGTAGAACCTTAAAGGGATATGACTTTCTTTTTTGGCAGATGATTTGGTTTAGAGTGTAGAAATAAAACCTATGACTTGTACGTACCAGTCACCTTTTAGAACTTTTCACACCCTGAGTTGAACAAGTTGTCTTAGTTACATTTCTTGTTGCTGAGACAAAATAACCCAACACCCACAGGTAAAGAGGGAAAGCTTTATTTAGCTCACAATTTATAGAGTTTTCAGTCCATAATCCACTGACTCCATGGACCAGCCAAGTCCATAATCCACTATCATGAGGCACATGATAGAGGCACAACAATTCATGGTAGCAGAAGACAGTAAAAGCAACAAGAGAAGGGGAAGACAAGGTGCTTTTATATATTGTATGCAGTTGACAGGAATTCGGGGCGGTAGCCATCCTGTCAGTGGACTGATGCAGCAGTCACCCACCCTGAATCCCAGCATCACACACATTGGTACTGTGCTGCCAAAGCAAGCACAAGCATCATACCCTCTGGATCCAGCCACCTCTGTAAAAGCCCTGTGAGCACATGAGGCTTTAGGTGGACACCTAAACACAAACTGTATCACATGTCATTTGCTCTTTGGAGGCCCACAAATATAAAGGTCCAAGTACTTCAGATAGTTTCAACAATACTTGAAAGATTGCCCAGGAACAGTTAGTTGTCTTGGGGATGTCCCTCTGCTGTACCAAAGGCATAAATTTAGGGTTATGCTAAGTGGTTCAGGAATTAACTAGCCACTTCCATCCTAATGAGGTCTGATCTCCTCTGATGATAGTATCACATACAGTTTCCCACATTGTGGTGGGCTTTTTATTTTCAGCTTGTAAATAACTGTAACCTAGAATTATAGTTCTGCATTGTTTCCATCCAATAATGTTTAGCCTGAGGTTTTGGAATTGAGACCGGAGAGAAACACTTCCCTATAAGAAGCAGCTCCTTAAAAGATCAGCAGCGGTATATCTGGGAGCAATGCTTTAGACTCTTGGTATTTAAGGGTTTATAGAAGCAGATCATTGTGACAGTTTTAGATTTGAGAAACTTTTTTTCTTTGATCTTTCCCTTTCTCATTTATTTTTCCCTTGTGTTGTTACCTCTCACAATGTACCTTAGAAGTGAAGCCAGTATTTCTGTGGAAATATTTCTTCAGTGTATTCCTAAATCAGATCAGTAGGCCTCCCACATAGTTAAATTTTGAACTATCAGCTTACAAAGAAGTATTTTTTAATGTGAGAGTAACTGTGTGTGGGTGTTTTGATCCATGTTATGAATATCATTTCCATATAATAAATTCTGATGATAAAAGAATTTTACGGGATAGTTTTACAATGCTGGGGTAAATAGAAGAGAGGGGTAAGAGAGAGCTAAGCGGTATGTACCAAGTAGCTGTAAGATAATATGATTTTGTAGTTTTCATATATACACATATAGGAACTGTTTTCATGTTGGAATTGATATTCAGTAAGTACATAGGTAAGCCTGAATTCTACTCAGTATATGACCATTTAGAAATGGGTAGTAGATTATAAGCCCTGCAAGAGACTTAAAGCAGTTTAATTTAAGTAGTATGCAAACTTAAACTAGTATCATATACACCAGATACTTTAGAAAAAAATGTCAGATTGCTCCTTTTCCAATGTTACAACAAGAAAGCATCATTTTTATCACATTACAAAGGAGATTGGCTTCTTGTTATGGTAGATTAAACATCAGCAAGTCAGTTTTATGACTTCTAAACATTTGTGGACAGGAGATGTCAACATACAGTGACTACTGTGGGGGTCAGATTAGCTGTGCCCTGGTCATGAGACTGCTGGCCAGGTGGGGTCAGCACAGAGAGAAACTTGCAGTCAAAGCTCAAGTGCCATTGCTCTGAAAGTGGCCTGAGTCCAGATGGAGTTTGTAGAGTTCTGAATCTTATGAGTTATCATCTCGGAGAAGCATTAGAGTAAACTCCTCCTGTACTGGTGATTGACTCCTAGGTGACATCCTCCCTCCCTCCCTCCAGTTTCCTGGAATTAACCCTAACATTCAAATGAGTCCAGAGTCCTTGCAGCCTCAGTACATATCATCAGGTTCCAGTTCCTAAGGAAGAGAAACCTGAGGCTAGGTGTTCTGAGAGGGAAGAGAAGAGCACAGATTGCAATTTGGGCAATTGGGCCCTACACCAGTGTTGTAATCTAGGTAGGTGGCAGGCTGCTGAGTGCCAGGGAGGAAGGAGTTTACAGAAGCTGCTTCCTTTGAAAGTGAGGTAGAGTTCCAGAGCGCATGTCTGATTGGCTGGCTCATAGGAAGACAGCATCTGCCCTAGGCTTGCTTCACATGGCAGTTTGCCTCTCGTGGATTGCTCAGGGCCTGGGGAAAAGGCAAACATTATTTCAGCTGACACTTTGGTGATATACATCTCTATTCATTTAAGCAATAGTTTAGCCATGTCTTGAAGGAAAAATAAGTTTGTCATAGCTAATGAAAAAGGTAAAGTTGAAAGAGATGTGAATTAATGGGTGTACAGTCTATGTACAGAATGCCATTTGACTGGGCTGTTTTGGGATGCACTGCTGTTTCATACCACCATTCATAGAATCAGTGTCACTACGCACATTGTTCTTGGAAGGGTACAGAGCAGCTGTTTATTACTTCAGCTGAATGTCTCCCAGGACCCACTCTCTCTTTTTCTCCATTATAAAGTGAATTCTTCAGAGCAGAATATCTCCTGGTAGGTTACAAACTAAATATAATTCTTTGTCTCAGGGTTACTTGTATGTGTAAAAGAATTCAGCAAATACGTTGGTGTATACAAGGAGTGTTCAGTGTGAGGAACTGAGCACTGAGGATAGGTCCTGTTCTAAGAAAAGGTGGCTGCAGCACAAGGAAAATACCAATTGATTCTGAACAGAGGATCTGAAAAAGACAGCTGGGAGCCTTCCTAAGCCAGCTCCAGATGGGAGCCCGAGGACACTGTGTCTGCTCTGAGGCCCATCACTCACCTTGTTCCTCACCAAGTTGATGCTCCTGAGGCCAAAGATAGGACCCTAGGTACCTCATGTCCACAGCCCCTCACAGTGAGGAATGATAATTACATGCAATGAAAACTGCATTTAGACTGGAGTTAGAAGAAATGTGTTAAAGCCAAGAAATCGACAGTCAGAGGCTAAATCACAGAGGGAAGGCATGGTCACATAGTGTGGTGTCAGGAGCAGAGAGACATGGCAGGCTTTATGCTATTGGGCTGGAGCCTTGGCATCTAGTGTGCAGTGCTGGTCTGCCACCTGCTATGTCATCTGTATCAGACCATTCGATTTACTGTTTACTCCACAAACATTTACTAAGAAACCACACCTCACAGTGCAATATGATTTCAAATGGACCTTAGGGAATCCACAGTCCAAGGTTGTAAGCAGGATCAGCAGTGATAGTGACAGCTGCAAGGCTCTATAGCACAGAGAGAGAACTGAAGAGCAAGCTGCATCGGAGAAGGCTACTTGGAAGTAGTAGGCCCAGCCGGAGTCCTGACGAATGAGTAGAAGTATGTTGACTTAATACATTGTGAACAGAACAGTGTACAGGATATCTACTAAAACTGATAAATGACAGCCTGAAAGGGGATAGTCAACATTTATATTGCATATTAATTATGTGTACATTTACATTGCTTAATACTACATTTTTATAAACCTTATAATTCAAATAGTAACAAAAGTAGAAGAAATAAAAACATGGGCAGTGAATAGTTTACACATCTCTGTCTATAGACATAATGCCTTTGTAAACATTAAACTTCAGTGTTTATGTTATCTATTTGTGTTTAATGTGTTATCCAGACCAATATCCTGATAGCAATAAAATAACCTTTAGAAAACTAAGCATTAAAGTTCTCTGTTGGGTTTAAGGAAATAGAGTAACCCTATACTTCAGGTAGGTTTCTCCACAAAGAGGCTCAAGAACAAAGTTTTGAGTAGAAATAATTCATTTCAGGCACTGACTCCAGGTACCTTGATGAGGGACAGACAACTAACAGAGACAGAGAAAGCCACGAAGCCAACAGAGGGTGTGCTGCTGTGGCCACTTGTGGACCCACCTGAGTAACTCTGGGAGACAGTGTAGAACTGGCCTCAGGAGTGCTCAGTCAGGAATCTTTTGCTTAGCTGAAATCTTAAGCATAGAATAAACCAAACAAATAAAGCAATACTTGAAAACCCCGGCTTCCACCTGTATCTCTATCCGTATCAGCTTGATCCTTAATTTCAGTTCTCACCCATTGTGTTCTCCTGTGACTCATCGGACTTAAGGGAACTTAACTTGAAAATTAACTGTCTCAGTTACTTTTCTTTCATTGCTGGGACAAAATACCTGACACTCAGCATTAAGGAAGGAAAGGTTTATTTAGCTCATAGTTAATGGAGGTTTCATTCTATACTCAGCTGGCTCCAAGGCAGAGTGGTGTATAGTGGAGGGCAGCAATTCATGGAGGTAGAAGACAGCAGAGCAAAGGGGGGAGCAGCAGCTGTGCTACTAGCAAGCCCCTCTCCCTTCTTTGTAGTATATTCAGGCTATTTGCCCCAGGGCAGGTGTAGCACTCACACCCATAATCCCAGCATTGGACCATGGATTAATCACAAACTTTAGAAGCTTGCCCCAATGACTGTGTGAGGCTTTGGGGGGATACCTAGATACAAACCATAACACTAACCACAACTTGAAGGTCCCCCAGCAAGTACCTGTGGGTATAGCTGTATTCATAGAATACCGTGACTATCATGGAGGTCGTTGAAATCTTTTTTTCCAGCTTTCTCCTTGACAGAAAATCTTAGTCATGACTGATCATTTTACATCTAGGAGAACTGAGAATGAATTGCACTGGTCTTGGCCAGAAGTTTGAGTTATAAGGACAGATGTTGCAGCTGCTGATTTTGGACAACAGACTCTGATGAGAACACCATGTAGAACTTCTTTCATTATAATTAAAATTATTTATGTTAACTCCCAGCCAGGTTCATGTCACTACTAGTGATTACAGAAACAGTATCAGAGGAAAGTAGTTCCTGACATGTACAATGGATATGAATACTTCTGTCCCATGTTTTTCTCCTCAGGTTTCTAATATTCAGGCGAGAGCAGTTGTGTTGTCCTGGGCTCCCCCTGTTGGACTTTCGTGTGGACCCCACAGTGGTCTTTCTTTCCCCTACAGTTATGAGGTTGCCTTATCAGACAAAGGCCGAGATGGAAAATACAAGATAATTTACAGGTAGTGTATGTTTCCATGTGTTTTGTTTTGTTATTTTATTTTATCTATTATTTTATTTTATAGGTGTTTTGGTTTGTTTGAGACAGGGTCTCACTGTGTAGTTGAGCTTGCCTCAGACTCGTGATGATCTTCCTGCCTCGGCTTTTGGGTGCTGGAGTTACATGCATGTACCTCCAGGCTCAGTTTTCATGTATTTTAATTTGCTGCTAAACTGTGATGTTGTAATTGTTAAAGAAAATTTAAAAAACTAAAGCATGTGTAAGTTTTGCAATTTTTCCTTAAACTAGGCCTTTAAAAAATTAGTAATTATAATGTCACAAATTAATTTTTGTCCAGGTAATAATCAGAAATGAGTAAGGTATAGAGGCCTTGGCACTGATGAAATAAATGTCTTGTTATGTTATCAGCATGGTATTAGGTTTCCATGTACAGCTTTCAGGACAAAAAGTGACTGTGACTTGTGTTTGTGTGCATTAAATAGTCATGGGATCTCCTCTTACTTATTCAGACTCAGTCCTTTATCTTAGGTTGTCTTTTAAAGTTCTACAATTACCATTTGCTTTTGTTCCACCTCTCTCACACTATATTAGGTTAAAGAGACTTTGAAACATTTCATTACAAGGCTTCCCTGAGTGGTCAGAAGTTTAGCAACAGAATAAAGAATTAGTTTTTTCTGTTTTATGGACTTCCACATATTAACTGTCCAGATAATTTATAGTCATGTCCTAAGTGTGATAAAAATTTTAGGGTCAGTTCCTTTCTCCGTTGTAATTGCTTAGCTCTGGTCACATTTGCAGAGCAGAAAATCAGAAAGCCAGTTTTCTTTTAACTACTTGTCTGAGTTCCCGCGAGCGGGCCCTGGATGGCCTGCCCATGCCAGGGTGATGTGTTCACACAAAGTCTACCTCTTCCTTTGCCGGAGGTTTTTGTTTTCTCCTCCTTTGCCTGCCACCCCAGTGCAGCAGACTGTCTCCCTATTCCTGTTCTACCTGGTGACTTGCTGCCCACGTGCGCCTTCCTGGGCAGACAAGGGGTGTGGGTAGGAAGGAGCCGCTCAGCTGCTGTCTTCCCCTCTTGCGGCCCGTGCTGCTGTTACCTCTTTGCTGCCCTCCTGTACTGACCTCTGGGTCGTGCAGCATCCATTCTTCCTCTCTCCCATCCGCTACAATGCAGCCTGCAGAACCATGCCAGCCCATGTCACTCTCCTGCAGAGAGCACTCTGTTCATTCCCCTCTGTTCTTTGAATAAAATCCTAGCTCCATATTCATACTCAGAACAATTCAGTTCTATTTTGAAAAAAAAAAAAATCAAAAACACGGAGAGCTATTTCCCCTGCTTTACCAAGAAGCAGAACCCCTGGACTCAAGCAGTTCTCCTGCCACCCCGCCCCAGTCGCTGGGAGGAGAAGCCCAAGCCATCACTCCTGGCTTGGTAGATTCCATTAATGCAAGGTGAGCACCGGTGATGGGAGTTAAGAGTCTCAAGTGCCCTGTAGAGCTAGGTAGGTGACATAAATGAGAAAAGTTCTACCTGGAGGTGGGCAATGAGTGTTCCTGTCTCGGTGCAAAGGGAGCCCTCGCTGCTTACCTCAGTCATTGCCTAGATTTGCTGACAGACCCATTGCCTGGGGTTTTTCCAAGGGATGCTGAAAATGTGAACTTGTAACTTTTCCATATTAAATTAATACAGCCAATGTGAAATATTTTAAAGGAGCAGTGCAGCGCAGTGGCAGAGCTGTCGTCAAGGTACAGATGTAGCTTCAGCTTACAGTTTTAAAAAGATACCTTTATTTGGAGGAATTGTAAAATTAGAAAGTATTATGCAAATAGATCACATCGTAAGTGTTCCATCCAGATTCCATTATGGGCTTTTTTTAAATCTTGTTTGCTTTACCAGTAGAACTCTTCCTTCTTTCTTTTTTCTCTTCTAATCATGTTTTTTTTTTCCTGTAAGTTTTATATAACAGTCCTTTGCTACTAGATATTTTAGTATATTTTTCAGAATAAGAATATTTTCTTTTTTTTCTTTTTTTAATTTAATTTTATTTATTTGTGTGTGTGTGTGTGTGTGTGTGTGTGTGTGTGTCCAGCTCAGCCCACCAGGGGGCGGGGCTGGCTGGCATGTGGTGCTGGGGGATTGAACTGCGGTCCCCGTGCTTTGCTGAGCTTGTTCTAAGTAGGGGCTTTAGACCACTGAGCCATCTCACCAGCCCAAATCTTTTTTTTTTTTTTTTTTTTTTTTTTTTTTTGCGGAACCAGGGATTGAACTCTGGCCCTTGTACTTGCCAGGCAAGCACTTATTCTACTGAGCCATCTCCCCAGCCCTCAGAATAAGAATATTTTCTTAATCACAGTGAAATTATGAACATTATAAAAATGCATTGATATAGTGCTTTCGTATCCATCATCTATATTCTACTTTGTCAGCTGATCTGAATAATATTTGTCATTTTGAAAAAATAAGTGGCATGGCACATGGACAGTGTTGTTTCCCAGATCTAGAGTGGTACGGTTACAAGGAATCTGATTTTCTAGCCCAAAATAATAATGATAGGACTAATTAAGAAAAGTATATTTCTGGTTTATGGTAGAATCACTCATAGTAGTTCTTGTGTTGTGGTCAGTATATGACTATGAGACTCAAATGCAAAATCTGTTTTACAGTTGAAACTGGTATTAACTAACAAATGATTTTTCTTTGCAGTGGTGAAGAATTAGAATGTAACCTGAAAGATCTTAGACCAGCAACTGATTATCATGTGAGGTAAGAGACAGGAACTGAACTGTGTTGGAGAGTCTCGGTCGCTGAAGTAAATTATCTGTCCCATGTAATTAGCTTTTGGTGAATGACACTTTCTTAGTTGACAGCTTTCATCCCATGGCCCATTGGCCATTCATTTGTGTTCTGTACTCCACAGCATAATGACTGGGAGGATACCAATGTGCTTTGGGGACAGAAATGTTGCTGATGCACTGGGAAGACTTTTTAGCATTATTTTAAAAGTATAATTTTTATTTTCCAAGGTCTTAGAAGAGCAATTGGACTATGTAGTTTAACCTACTTTATTTCTAGTATTTTTTTCTATAAGAGTAATATATATTCTACCATGGATGTATAAGTCATTTACTATATATAGATGATACCCATCAATTATCTTCAGACTAAGTGAAGAAGCATGAGCACTTTGGGGCTTTACAAGCCAGTAGAATTTGAAATAAGCAGGGAACAGTGAGATCATTTTACCTCTGAAAAGAATTTACCCAGTTTGACAAAATCTCCCATATAGCTTGAAATCTCAGTTGTGAGTTTTCTGCAGTCTTTACTGTAGCTCCGCTGGAAGGCAGTCCTAGATTATTTTAGAAAGAAACCTACCAAGCACAGACCTGTGAAGAAAGGTAGTCTGAATTACCACAGACCACATCAGATTACTTAATAGAGCTTATTTCCATTCATTTGCAAATGAGCAGCTTTCTGAATACAGCCCATAACAGTTTAAAGTATCTAAATTTTTGTTTTCATTTTTAAATTCATCAGAAAATATAATTCTGTCTAACAACATATATAATGTTATATTTGTACATAAGATTGTGTAATAAAATTACAATTTTCAAGGTACTTGTCTCCTTCCCAGGGATAATTTGTTCCCTCATAATGGAGTGGGACTAAGCCTAGAAGAAAAGCATATACTAATTATCAGGAGTTTGAATTCTCATTTGCTTCTGCCATACATTGACTGTTTAAACTTTAAGTTACACAGAAGTTTATACCACAGTTTTCTGGTTAGAAAAAAATAAGAAAACAGGAGTGAGTTGAAGTTCTGTATTTTAAAACTAATTGTAGAGAAATATATAAAAGAACAAGTTTTATATTGTTATAAAGTGCACATCTGCTTAGCTATTGTATTGTTTAGATGAACTCTATTGCAACCATCTCTTCCTGTTTAAATCAAAACTTTAGGATTTTGAGTCAGTTAGCTTCTGTCCAAACATTGAACTCCACACAATCTTTATAAACAAAGTGATTTTTGTAATTTGTAAGCAAAGATGATAATAGAAATGGTTCAACTCTTTAAAGTGGTTAATTTAACAACAAACCAAGAAAATGTGGCACCATATAAGGAGTCTTCTAAATGTTATTCATTATTCATTGTTAGCATATGTTTCTTTCTTCTCTGCGTTTTAACATTTGCCGTTATTGCTTTACTAAAGGTTTATTTTATTTATTTCCTGTTCATTCATGAACTTACAATATCCTTAAGAAACTTAAATGTCATGAAGTCATCTGCTCTATTTTCCATGCTATCTTTTGTTTCTGTGGTTTCTTTTCACCCTTCTTACAAAGAGTAAATTTTGAAAAAATTTGTTCCTAAGTTCTTTTTAATGTTGTGTCCTGTGAACATCTTGATGGATGTTCTGGACAGATGAAAGGCATTGTGGGTAGATTCTGTGTAGGAGCATGAGGTAGTTACTGTCTAGAAAGCCTGTCAATCTAGTCTTTCTCCTGACATGTGGGCCTCCATGGATTTGACATGTGACGTGTATATGCCACCACATGTGCACACCGCCCGCAATATAAAACAGGCATATTATTTGGTCTAACTCTCTGCTTGCTAGAGAAGTAGAAACCTTTTCTCTACTTGATGATGGTTCTTCAGTATTTATTAAAAAAATCCTTTTGATAAAAATGTCTGTAGTTCAAATTTATCTCTTTTTTGCTCTAGTCTGTATTTCATACAGATCACTCTATTCTCTTTCCTTTCCAGCATTTTTATTTTGTAGGCTGTAAAAGAATTTTAACATTTCCCTTGCTTACTCAGGTTTAGCTTTCTCTGCCATGAATTGCTTAAGTGAAGCAGCTTGGTGCATCAGGGACAAAGTTTGTAACTTGAATTTAATGTTCTGCCTCTTACCAAGAATTGGAACTCTTTTTGACTTTGTTTTCATCTATTTAAAGTGGGGATAATGATAACACCCATCTCAAAAGGGTGGTGTGAGTGCAAGTGAAATGTGTGTGTAAAAACTATTATCAACCTGGAGAGTATTTTGTAAATATTATTTTTGTTTTGTTTTCCCAAGGCTATTGGAATTTTTTCACACTGGAAGTAGCAGGTTCTTTGAACTTGTATTTGTTTTGACACTATCACTCACTCTTAATGAGATTTTTTTTTTTTTTTGGATTTAAAATTGATTTTTTAAATTTTATTTTATTTTTATTTTTCATTTTAATTTTCTTTTTTTAAATTTTTTCCCATAATTTTATTGATAAACAAATAGCAATGAGACAGTTTCAAATCAAATCGGTAGAAAAATTTCAGTAATTAACACACTGCATACATTCTTCCTCGTGGTTAATTGCTGTACATGATGCAGACTTGATGTCCTATTTGCAAACACCATTAGAACAAATCATTCCATTCATCAAGAGAATGTAACTATATATCTATCCTAACCGAGATGTTCATATATCATACTAGGCATGGAACAAAAAGGAGCAAAATCTTGCTTCCATGACACAGTTAACATTTTCGGAGTCTTAATTTCAGGAAAGTAAGTTTTTGTCACAAAAATGTACCTCATATATCGTTTAAAATTTAATATTCACCCATAAGGCCTTAGAAGACTTTATGGAATACTTTCTTCACTAAATTTCCATAAGAACAGCTACCAAAATAATTTTCATGAGTGAACAGCTCCAAAATGAGCTATTATATCATTGCCACTTTTATTGTTTCTGAAACTCATCTTTGGGGAAGTCTGTAGAGCCACTGAAGAAAACTAAAATGTATTTACCAACACAAAACAGGCTCTCCTTCCCATTCTTAGTATAGCATGTTTTATTTAAGATCTTAGAAGGTTCCATTCAAAAAGATTTCTTTCTTTAATTAGGTACTGAAGTTTTGCTGTGGTTTCTGCTCTTGAAATTCCTGTTACTTTTGATTTTGCTGCCCCAGTTTTTATGTATTTACAGTTGAAAACCGAATATTTTCATGTAATGCTTTCTCTCATTTTTCAAACCCAACCTTAACACGATAGGACTACAGGAATTCACCAAAGAGATTACCTACCCCCCCCCCAAAAAAAAATGTTTTTTAGAATAGCAGTGTTCCAGCCAAAAAAAAAAAAAAAAAAAAAAAGAAATGTTATTGCACTGCCTGGTGTTTGGCTGCTCTCCCCTGGCGGCAGCAGCTCTTGACTTCTCTGCTACGGGACTTTGCTTGGCCCAGAGGCGCCCTTTAGACCGTGCAGTAGGCCACGGGCCTCTGCTCTTCATTCCCTTAGCACCTGCCATGCCATGTAACGCAAATGTCCCGTGTGATAACATCCCGCAATCTTGCAGATGTATGAAAATGGTTCTGCTTTCTCACTTTTTGCTCTGAATTTTCGTGTGCCAGTGCTGCGTATCTGTTCAACTCATGGTTTTCATGATTGAGGAAAAAATACCCTTTTGTAATATAAACATTGATTTGCAAATTTTAGGTTTTGGGTCTTGGCTTAGATTTTTTTTTTAATTATCATTTTTTAAAATTTATGATGCAGTTCTTATCCAAACTGTCATTTTTTGTTGTTAAGTATTGATTCAGTATTTAAAAGAGTCAATTTAGAGACTGGGCATAGTGGTACACGTCTGTAGCAGTGCTTGGGAGGCTGAAAACAGGAGGATCACTACGAGTCCAGTCTGTACTAAATACACACACATAAAAAAGGGAATCAATTTATAATTTTCAGTGGCACTGTGCTGTGTATTATGTAAAGCTACTAACATAAAATTATGTGTGTGTGTGTGTGTGAGAGATGATGATGATAAGCAAGGGAGTAGAGAGAGGATTTGTTAGGGAGGAGGGAGAGACTAGACTAACATAAATAGATTAGTATTACTACTTATGCATAAAATGCATGTAGATTTATATACATATTACATATACACAAATGTATGTCATCTATATATTTATTAGAAAATATATTTCTCTTAATTGGTTATTTTATAATTAACAGTGGTATTGAAATAGCCATTTTACTGTCCAAATCAAGAATTTAGTTTTTTATCAATAATACAATGATTAGGCATTTGATGGAATGAATAGAAATCTCATGACAAAGTTTGTAGCAATTTTCTAGTCATCACCATAAGCAGTTTGTCAAAGATGTTGCCCAGAGATGATATCATGTAATGACATTTCCCAGAAAAATTATGTGATGAAATAGTTCCAAAAATAGGGTTTACCATCACAGTACAAGTTTATGAAATGGGTGTCCTTGGCCAGAAAATAGGGCTCCTCGTGTTTTACAGATGTATGGGAAGAACCTAGAGGTATAGTTCTGAAAAGTCTTGGAACATCTGTTTCATTATTGTTTAAACAGTTTTTAAAATGAAAACAAATGTGAAAACCCAAAACAGTATCAATTGTGCCATATTGTTAGAAAAAAATGTTTTTCCTTGGATAAATGCAAAAGAAGTTTAACAGTTTATTTATTCCAAGAGACTGGGCCTATGCTGCAGACCCTCTTACTGTATCATGAGTAAAAATGTAGTTTTTAAAGTATTTCAGAGACTTTATTGTTTTGGTTAAATTTAATGGTCAAATTGCAGCTTGGCAAAATTAGCTGCTACCTTTGTTAACACAGATAATCATGGTATTTCTGGATGTCCTGTCTGAGTTTACTGGATGCAGCACATTTATATTGCTGTGTAGAAATATATTTTATTTTCCCTGTTGACAAACTTTTATATGTGAAAAGTTCAGAACCCTAGTTTAAACAAATGGTAACACTTTTTTTCTACTTCTTTCCTTTTTCTGTGTGTAATATGTGTGCTGAAGATTGAAGCCAGGGCCTCATGTGTCCTAAGCACACACTGTATCACTAATCTACATCCACACAATCTTTAATTTTCTTTAGTTAACAACAAGGAAAGCTCTTCATCTAGCCCATATAATTATCTCAATTTTTCTTCTGTCTTCAGTTTATTTTTGTTTTATCTTTATTGCCATCCTCCCATTTGACAATCATTCCTTTCAATTATTCATAATTCTCTAGTCTATGAGGTATGGATTTCTGGCTACAAGGATACTGGGAAAAGGGAATGAACTTATTCAAAAGGGGAAGAGTTACTGAGTTGCGGAGGAAAGGAGAGAGAGTAGGGAAAGAGATTTATCTAAAGTTCACACACCTATAATATTTAAATGATGGAACGAAACAAAAAAAAGGGGGATATAGATGAATGACGGTTTTGTATCTGTGTATTCAAAATGGTTAGGATGGATATATAGCTACAATCTCTTAATTCAGGGAATGGAGGCATTTGTTCTAATGGTGTTTGTGGATAGAATGTCATGTTTGCATCTTGTACAACAAATAACCACTAGGAAGGCAGTATGCAATGTGTTAATTGTTGGAACTGTCCTACCAGTTCGATTTGAAATTGTCTCATTGCTATTTGTTTCTTAATAGAGTTATGGGGGAAAAAAACCCCACAAATGTCCATCAGCTGAGGAGCGGATAAAAAGATACAGCATTTTTATGCAGTGGAGTACTACTCAACTATAAAGAAGGATAAGCTTTAGGCTTTTTTAGTTAAATGGATGCTACTCAAGACCATACTCATGAGTGAAAATAAATCAGACTCGCATATGTAAGCATCATATTGCCTCCCTAGTGTAAGAAATTGTAAGAGATCCAAAGATAACAACAAAGATAGTGAAAGGGAAAGAAACTGCTCAAAAAAAGGAAAGAACTACATGGATGGGGTAAAAGCAAAGAAGGAATATATCATGGCTACATCTTGTGCTCTGAAAAACTACCATGAAGACAACAATACTCAATTAATTGTTATGACTATGTATTAGTTATTGTAATTCTCCTACTAACGTGTTATGAAGTTCTGTTTTATTGTCATTTTTTTCTCTTTAAAAATTTGAACTCATTTATAAAAAAAGATTTATTTATGTATGTAAGCAAGCAGAATGGTTTGGACAACTGTACTGTGCATTTCTGCTGGTCTATGGAAAGGAGCAGTTAATCCTTAATTTGTTTTGTCTCCCTTTTTCAATTGTTTGTACTTTTTCTTTTCTTATACATTTCTTTTTTTTTTGTTGTTTGTTTTCCAATTTTAATGCATATATCTGGTAATATGAATATCTGGTTGGAAGACAACACTATGTAATAAAACCAGTACCGTGAAATTCATATTACTTTGTTAAGTGATATTCTGTATCACTTGTAATTTTTTGTTTTAATTCTAATATGTACTCTCTTTAAAAAATAAATCTAAAACAAGGAAAAAATATATTAAAAAAGAGCAACAGAGAATTTGACTGATTGCAACTTTTTCTCCCCACAGCTAAATGTAGTCTGATAGTATCTCAGAAGCTGTTTCTGCTGTGATGCAGATGGGCGTTTGGGGTCCAGTCCTCTCTTTGACCATTCAGGACCTGGGCTGCTTGTGTCGTTCTGCATTTGTAGTGAAATGCCTAGTGGGTACAATCCTTAGCACTGCTGGCTTGAGACAGGGAACCTAAATGGGCCAGCTGAAATGCAGTCCTGGTTCTGAGGAGGAGATGACAGGTTGTGATGAGGAGCAGATTCTCAGCTCTCTCTCAGAACTGTAGTGGAGAAAAAGGATCAAGCATTACTGAAATTTTGCAACTTTTAATAGAAGCCAGAGATTGGTTTTTTTATGAGTGGTTTCAGGATATTTATCAGTGTAGACTTAATTTGTACTTTAGTATTTTTTTATTTCAGAAAATTTCAGAGTCCCTTAAAAGTGCAAAGTAGCTTCATGAGCTCACTCAGCTTCCCCTACCTCAGTGCCCCTCATCTAGGGCCCTTGCACTCATTTTGAAATTCAGATACTTTGTTATGTCATCTGTAAGTCACATTACCATTAGCACATGCCACCCCAAACAAAGAATAGTAATTCTTTCATAACTCCCAAAATTTAAAAATACATGATTTAGAGACTCTCTTTCTCAATTGTCCCAAAAAAAAGGGCTTTTCTTTTTTTTTTTTTTTTTTTGTAGTGAGAATTCAAATATGGTCTGAGGTACGATTTTTGTTGATATGTCTTAAATTTTTTTTTAATTCATAGTTTTTTCTCTCTTTCTTTTTCTCCAGACTATTTGTTGCAGTAATTCTTTGTGTAGAATTTTCCACAAATGTCACTTTAGCTGACTGGCTCCTTGTGTTGCTTAATAAGTTCCTCTGTCCTCTGTGCTTTCTGGAAAATGACGAACAGTCTTAATCAGATCCAGATTTGGCTTCTCTGACAGGACAGTGTTAGAGGTGATGCCATTGTCTGGTTGTCTTTTTCTGTGATGATTGCTCCCTGTATTCCAGAATTCATAGGTGCCTCTGGTGGTTGAAGGGAATGTATTTTCTCCCCCAACACACACAGAGCTGGGCCAAGGCGCCACCGGTTGGAGAGTGCTGATCTGCTGCAGATCAGGCTGGACCCCTGCCCATGTTTGGAGCGTTCTGGGATTCATTTTAAGGAGCGATGCACAGTGAGCCATTGTTACACATGGAAATGGTCTTGCAGATCTACCATTTGGCCTTACAGTATTATCGTATGCCTTGTTACACTGAGTTTTTTGTTTTGTTTTTGTGAACTGAGGATTGAACTCAGGCCTTTGCATTTGCCAGGCAAGTGCTTATTCTGCTGAGCTATCTCCCCAGCCCACTACACCGAGTATAAAAAGGAGTATTTTCCCACAACGAGTTGAGTGGAGAACATGCTAACAATAAGTAGTATTTGTTTGCATCAAATGCTATGGTATCCTCTCCTAAGACAAAGAAGTTGCCCTAGATTTCTAGCTGTGTGTGCCTTTTAGAAGTTTACCTTTCAGTCTCAATTCCATTCTGTATGCAAAGCGTAATATTTCCCTACCTCATAGAGAGCTTGGTTATAGCGGTTAAGGGTCTGATATGTATTTATCAATTTTGAATAGTTTAAGCAGCACATTTTTTAAAATTAGCAAAACCTTCTTTGTTGTCCTTTTGGAATAATTTTTTAAGTTTTATAAGAGCACATTACATAGTTTTTCACAGCTTCTCTGGAGAAATCAGGCACATATGTTGAATGTCAAGGCAAATATTTTAAAGTGCAGATTTGTCTTTACTCTTGGCACTGTATATCAGAGATAAAAATTCACATGGAACACCTGTATCTGAATACAGTTCTTGTTGAATCAGAGACAGGCGGACTTAGCAGCACACTTTTGCCTAAATACATCCAGTGTTCTTAATAGCTAGAGCTAAAATCTACCCTCTGTTCTTTTGTAGTCTTTGGCTGGCTATAGACTGTGATATCCATATGTTACTTCTTTTCACCCAGCTGTTAACTCTGCTTTTCACCTCTCTGAACAACATCAACTATAGAGTAGCTTATGGTTTTTTTTGTTGTTCCTCCTGCCTCAGCCTCTCAAATGCTGGGATCACAGATGTGCACCGCCATGCCTGGCCAAGTAGCTTCTATTTGGAGACAATTTGGGCTGAGGGGTTGTTTTAGAATTTTCTTTTCCACTCACCACCCACCTTACAGTGTAGGGATAAATGCTCTGTCAGGATAATTGTGCCCTGTAATTTCCGACTGTGGCTAGATCAAGACAGGATCAGCAGGTAAGAAACAGAGTCCTGCTCCATGTGTAAGAAATTCTTTTTAGGGGGTGGGAGAGGATTCTCTTCATCTGTGGAAAGCCTAGGGAACACAGAGAAGAAGCCTGGCCTTCTGAATTCAGCCTCTGCCGTTGACTGCACTCCTGTGTTTGGTTTTCAGGGTGTATGCCATGTACAATTCTGTAAAGGGATCCTGCTCCGAGCCAGCAAGCTTTACCACCCACAGCTGTGCACCCGAGTGTCCCTTCCCTCCCAAGCTGGCACACAGGAGCAAAAGCTCACTAACCTTGCAGTGGAAGGTGGGTAACTCAAAGTGTCAAGAATGTTCTCACGTTGACGTAACGTCAGTCTGGCAACTGGGAATACCTAATGATGCCATTTCCATTTTGTGGTGGTGCTTGGATTTCTACATGTTAGCTAAAGTTATGATGATATCAAAAGTTGCCATTTCCTTAAAACGTGGACAAAGCAAAGGGATGAGGGACCTACAAAACCCAGCTTTAGCCTGTTTTGCAGGGAAATTTGGTGAATCCTGGATCATAAGATATGCTTCATAAGTGACATAAGTATGTATAATACTAAAATTTCATCACTTTCGAATAACTCAGTTCCTTTCTGTGAACTTTTGAGGACTTTAACATAAAGTTTTTATAAGAAGGATTTAGAAAAAAGCAAGTTTGTGGTTCTTTTGGCTTTTTTCAAGGATGATGCTGAAATGTTTAATATTTAAAACTGCCAAGAATGTATAGTGTTCTACAATGTGTCAAGGCTCATTAACTTTCACTAATTAGGCCTTAGATTACTCAGGATTACTACTTTTAAACAGCGGAATTATATAGTTGCCATGAAATAAAATATGCTGGCTAAAAGCAACTTAGTCAAAAATAGCGTCCTACAGTAGCTTCTTTAAAACGTGTCATTAGCCCGTTAATCATAGTCTGGGAGAAAATAGCAGCTTATGCTTTTAACCTCTGTCATAATTATTTCTATATATCAGTGTTTTAAAATCTAGTGTAAAGTGTAGCAAAGGTCCAAGTGGTGAAATTTGGCGGCTTGAGGGCAAGCACGAATGCATGAATGAGCCAAGCTGGCTGGGAGACGGGCTGAGCTAGCGCGCCTGGGCTCTGTGCGTCCTGCTGCCTGGGCCACTGTGTTTGCAGGCAGTGGTCTGCAGCGAGTGTGTTACGTGGATAGAGGCAAAGTTTGAACTGGCTTAGAATCTGAACTATTTTATTTTCCTTTCTGGCTTCCAGGGATAATCCAGGTCAGTGATTTCCCATCTTTTCAGAGTTTTAATACCCAACTGGTTATTGTGGCTTAATTCCTTGGGGAATATACTATCCACTTGAAAATATGCTCTATTTACACCTATATTTATAAAAATATATTTTTCTTAAGGAAATAATTAAAATCTATTTATTTTGAAAAATATAAGAATTCTTAAGATTATTAAAGGAACCCTGGGGTTTTATAAACCTAAAGTTGGGAATCACTGATGATATATTCTGTGCTTTAAAACCTGGATGAGATTCAGGTCCCAGGCAGACCAGCAACTTAAGAGTTTAGTTGTGAATCAAAGTAGACTTGTGCTTCACTGAGTTCTGTACAAACATGAAAGTCCGGTGAGAAGGGCCAGTGAGATAGCTCAGCAGACTAAGCTCCTGCTTAGGGACTAGGGTTCAATTCCTGGCACCACATGCCATGTGTGCCCCGCCCCTGGGCGCACTGAGCATGCCACTGAGACAAGGCATCGGGGCGTACACCTGTAATCCCAGCTGTGGGGAGGCTGAAAACAGGAGAATCAATGAGTCCAAGCCGCATATGAGACCCTATACTAAATACATTTAAAAAAAAAAAGAAAGAAAGAAAAAAGTGAAAGAAAATCCTAGAGTGAGTTCAGTTTTCATTTGAATGTCCTTAGTACAGGGTTCCTATCATTGCGCTTTAAGTAAAGGCAGGAGGACCAAGGACCAGTTCCCAACAGTCAGCTGACCTGGAGTCCACTGAGACGCTGAGAGAGCTACCTCTGGCTGGGTATAGTGGTACATGCCTGTAATCCCACCACTGTGAAGAAGCTGAAACAGGAGGATCTCAGGTGTATGTCTCGCCTGGGCAATTTGGCAAAACCCATCTCAAAAAAAAAAAAATTTTTTTTTAAAAGGCTAGTGATGTAAATCAGTGAGAAAGCCCTGACACCAGTCCTCAGTACCACTTAAAAAAAAAGGAAAGAGAGAGCGATGCCATCCTGTTAGCACAAATTACTGTTTATACAGGAGATGAGGCAAAACCAGACCTCCAGCCAGTGTACCCTTCCTAGGAATTTAAAGAACTAGTTGGGGAGTCTGGGGCAGGATACCATGGATGATTTTACTGAAAAACACTTTGTAGAGGAGTCTGCGAGCTATTGTAATATAGTGCTTTTCATGGAAATTAACTGTAATTTAAAACATTGTCAGTTATTTTAGAACCTTCAGTGTATCCCTCTCCTATCTTCTAACCCAAGGCCATAAAATCTGAAAATTGTAGTCACACTACTCACTCCCCTGAGGCCTAAATTTGGGAACTCAGAGGTTTTGTGACTCAAGGAAGAAAGGGGTAGGAAAGAAGAGACAGGAAGAAGAGTTCATTTTTAGCATAGCACTGACTGAGCTAGCTCCTAATGGTGTTTCATTAGTGACAGTAATACAGCAACACCCATTTACTGAGTACTTTGTATAGCATTGATTCATTTAACAAGTGATTTACATAGGTTCTTCCACGTATCCTGTCCATTCTTGCAACCAGAAATTAGATATTAGTATTAAATGAACCCTAGACCACACCTGATGAACAAGGATCTGAGCCAGGACCAAGGCTTGGCTGGGGACTCAGCGTCCTTTTAAGAGGGTACAGTGCACTGGGATTCACTGAGGTCCTGTTTTTTCCCCAAGGAAGAGCCAGGCCCAAGCATGGTTCAAAGCAAGAGGCAGGATCCTACTTTTTACCTCTTAGTTTCCCTCTCTGGCTAGATTTAATCCTCATCTTTTGGATCCCTCTCACTCTGTTCCCCATAGTTCACCATACCCCACCTGGTGCTGAAACCTATTTTCTCAGTGAAATAGATGTCAGCTTGTTTTCACAAGGAAAGTAAATGACAGAACTTTTTGCTAACATGTAGAGGGCTAATAGCTTCTAGTGGTCTATCCAAATGAAGTTTCATTTCCCCTCAGGTTTTCAGTTGCCTTGTTTGTTTTTGGTCTTTTTTGATTTTACTGTATTTTTTGGTTGATTTTTTTTTTTTTTTAGGGGAGGTTTATTTTTTCTTTTTTGTGCTGAGGACTGAACCCAAGGCTTCTAGCTTGCTCGGCAAGCATTCTACCACTGAGCCAAAGCCCCAGCCCCCACCTCAGATTTTCAAAAAGGCATTCTCCTCCTACAGCACACGTGTGTGTGTGCATGCACACACACACACACACACACCCACACACCCTCTGGGAGAATTTTGAAAGTGTAAGCTTACTTGTGCTTCCCAAACACTCTCCCTACATTACTTGTGTTTTAGTGGGGCCTTCTATTTCTACACTTGTATTTAGAATGCCTCTTTAAGGTTTTGTCTCCAGAGGAAGTAGAGCACCATGTAGGTGTCAGAGAGGTGTGGGAGAGTCAGACTTGGCTCTTTATGGGCAAGACCTTCTAATAGTGAGGACTCCTGTGGTTGAACTGTATTAAAATTGATGGGTGATAATGTTTGGCCGAGGACATCCAGAAGTCACCAGTTCCTCTAAGGGAGGTCATAAAGCCATGAGTGATGGATATATGTCAAAACCAAGTTGGTAGCTTGTAACTTGTCTGAACAGCATTCTCCAGTTTATTTTTATTTATTCATTTGTTTTTAGGCACCAATTGACAATGGTTCAAAAATCACCAACTACCTTTTAGAATGGGATGAGGTAAGCATATTTTTTATATTTGTCATCTAAAACACTTTTCAGAAATAAAATGGCTGCACAAATGCCATCTCATTCTTTTAAAAGAATAAGTACAGAGGTGACTAAGAGAAGGATTTAAGTCAGCAGTTACTGAATATGGAAAAGGAAGATGGCTTGAAGTTGTAGAATGAATTGTGCATTATATACATTTACCTGGCTGATTTGCAAACAGTGCTACGAAAAGAAAGACAAAATATGTATGATATGTTTGAGTCGCTAGTGCCCCACCTGCCATTTTTCTTTGTAGTAAAAATTAACTGCTTTGTCATCTTGGCTACTGGCCTGGTTTTGATAAAACATTCTGGTTGGAAAGCACCATTTGTAAACCCTCATGGAACTTTGATATGCGTGCTCTGGTGTTGCCCTGTTGAGCGTTCTCTGCAGGAGACTGCAGCAGCACACAGATCGCCTCTGCCCATGTAGGATTAGACACTGTCCAGAACACCTCCCCTCTTGCTGCCTTTTGGCAGAGACCTTGACATGGTGTTCAAGTGAGTCTCAAAGCCTCCTTGTGCCGGTGAGTGACCAGTGCACTTCAGAATCACAGGCAACAGACACTCAGTGCAGACTTTGGTTCCTAAGAAGCAACTAAGCTTTTTCTTCCTGTAGGTCTAATTTCATTCATTCACTGGCCCTTGCTTTATTCTGTCATTGTGTGCTTGAACAAGTAGGCCAAAGACTTTAAGAATAGAAAACATGGGGCCAGAGAGATGGCTCAGTAGAATAAGCACTTGTCTGGCAAAAGCAAGGGCCTGAGTTCAATCCTCAGTTCTGCCAAAAAAAAAGTCCCAGACAGGGCCAACTCTCTGTCTGAGGGCTAGGGAGATAGCTCAATAGAATAAGCGCTTGCCTGGCAAGCACAGGGTCCTGAGTTTAATCCCCAATACCG
>NW_004524631.1:4026652-4031964 GCF_000260255.1 Octodon degus | reverse complement strand
AAAAAAAAAAAAAAAGAATAGAAAACATGGAATTTGAGGATAAATGCATGTTAAGTGGACTTTGTGAAAATACTTCGGAAAAATATTTTAACTAAATGTGAAATGAAAAATGTAAAATTCTCATGATGAAATTTTGATGTGGAAATGGCGCCCTTCCTTGCTTACTTCAGAAGTGTATTTGTTCACCTGGGTTACATCTGAATAGCTTGAATTCCAAATTACCAAAGACAATGATGTAATTAATATCTTTAGAATCTTTGTGAATAGTTCAGATATACCGGTTGGTGAAATCTCATGCTGCACTGGTACATTTTACAGATTAGGTGGATTTTATTGTGGAGTCATTTGATTGGAAAATGTAGCCACCATTGTAGCTCTTCCATTTGTTTACATAAAAACAAGACTGTTGGAAGAAACCTTGACATCTATAACCATGTAGTAACTCCTTCCCATCCCATTCCCTGTAAAGGTGGCTGAGAGTTTAATGGAAGTCTATTCTTCTGTGTTGATTCATTATACTGACTTGATGCCTGCTCTCATGTGTTGAAGTGTATCAAGAGAGTATACCAGTGAAGAGGGTCAAATGTCCTTTTCATTTCAGATGACCTCTGTGGGTGGTGTGTGTGTGTACTCTGTGTGTGTGTCCTTGTGTATCCTCTGATGAGAACTATTAGCCGAAGCCATGCTTGATGACACACTTGCCCAGCAAAGCCCACTGTGATCACACAATGTTACATGGTTGGTTGGGTGTCCTTGCCTTTCCCTGCTTGATGTCCTCCCATCTTTTCCTCTCTCCCATCTTAATTCTTTTCCTCTCCTACCTTCAAATTCCTGCTGGTGTTGGCTGTGCTGAGTTCTGCTGGAAATTCCAGGTTGACACTCTCCTGCCACAGACCTTTGGCCAAGCCATGGATCCATTTAGGTTCTGCAGCTCAGTATTTACTGCCAGATTGTAGATTCCCCAGGGAAGCACTCCATAGTCGCCAAGGACAGTGGTCTCCCTGATAGTAAAGGATCACTGAAAGAACAGCAAGATTACGAGATGGGTGTTCTGTTCTCAAGCTGGGCGGTTTAACCGCTCTAGTCCTCAGTGAGCCACATGGGGAGGAGTAGCTTAGCCCCAGGCTCATGTGCATTCGCATCATTTATACTGCCTTGAAGCAGGTTATTTATAATTTTCTTTTTGACAAGAGAATATTTGTAATCATTTTCACTATTGTTTGGCCCACTTGCTTATTAATTAGTTCAGCCTTTGTGATATATAAACCTCAGTGTCCCAAACATTGTACACTGTCCTATGAGAAGCACATGACAGAAAAAGTAATTCCCTTCCTGTGACAACTGAAAAAGCTATAATGTGTTTATCCTCTTGTGCTTTTTTCTTTTAAGAGGTTCAAATAAATAAACACAGCTACATGCTTCCGAGATTTTTCTGTCCAGTGGCTTCTTTGCTTTCTATCATATTTCTTTTTCAGTAGTCCCCCTAAAATATTTAACAGTAGTTTCTTGGATTTCCTGGCAATGAGAATACATGCAATCGCAACCAGTTTATTCTCGTTCATTCTGTTGTTTCAGAGGTGAAGTTTCTAATGAAAGTGTTTTATTTCTACATTTGAGGATCCATAGTCCTCTTAGAGTCAGGCCTTTGCGTGAAAGAAGAAATAGAAATGATCAGATAAGGAGAACAGCATCTGACCCTTTGAAGTGTGAACACAGGAGACTCTGGCCATCCCTCTGAACCCTTCTACTGGGAGTGGCTACAGCCAGGTGCTCCAGGTTTCAGGAACTCTTTCCAGGCCCTGCCTAACAGAATGCAGTGGGACAGGAGACTGGGAGCAAGATAAGATGCATTTCTAGAGTCACTGCCTTTCTCTCCTGTCAGACGTCATCTTCCTTGGCCATACACTTCGAGCCTCTCTCTTGTCCAGGGGAATGAAGAAACCCTTAAGAGTAGAGAAAGGCCATAGGGTACATGGACGAGTAGCTCCCTGCCTGAGAGGGAGATGGGTAGTCTCAAACATGTTTCAAACATGCTTGTATTTGGGAGGAGTACTCCTGCCTCTCCACTGCTGTCAGAGTCTTGACTTAGACATAGGTCACCCCATCTTCATGTATACCATCACTCCTCTCTGGCTGAACCCCATGACCCATATTTTCATTACAGTACAACAGCAATGGTTAGAACTCCAGGAAACGTTATGCCGTTACTCCATTTGCAATCACCATTCCTATGATGACTGGGGTAAAATTGGGAAGGGATTGGTGAAATAAGAGCACAGGTCATCACTCCTAGCTTTCAAGCCTTTCAAAAAGACATTATGAGTGAAAGAGCAATAGCCTTTATTTATGCTGTGGATGGCAATGTTCTGTAGCGTTGGCCTTCTTGGGAAGTTCCACTTTAGTTAATAGCTAATCATGCAATTTCTCCTCTAAGCACTGGGGCAGGTGGGGCCCAAATGGGGAACCAAAAACAAGTATGGTGCAGTGCCGGGCAAGCTAGTAGCATCATCTCACTTAAGTTCATTATCATTACTTGCATTTTGCCATAATACAGATTTCACTTGGAAGTTACTTATGATAGTTCTATAAATAGAAGGTACCTGTTTCTCTCCATTAACAACTAGCAAGATAGCCCATCATTTTGAAGCCACTGTAGAGGAACCTGCTATGAAATGATAATGAGCAACTAAAAATGGAGCATTCAGGTATCGCTGGCTTTCCAGAAATGGTATCAGTTTTGGTTTTCGCCTGCCTCAGATTAGCTTTCATTACTTAAAAATATGGAATTTCCTAACCAAGCATCCATGTTGTGCTGACATGGGAATCTTAGTGCCACATGACAGCGCTGAGAGTTTGCAGATCTCTGACCACTGATTTGTCCATCAGAAGGTTCCCTGTTAGGAACAGAAAGACAGAAGGCGGCCTTAAAGGCAGTCATCACTGCATTCTACTTTCTTTCTGATCACAGTGCATTCAAATGTGCTTGCATTTTAATCTGTAAGTAATCATTGTTCTGGCAGAAAGCAGATTTGAAATTCTTAAAGGATTATTTCTGCCAGATTTGTGTTACATATATTTTTAATCCTCTTAGAAAAAAAGCTTATCATTTAAAAAAAATAGTAAAGTAATGCTTAAATGATAGATTTCTCAAGGTGGAGGTTCTTGTCCATAATAAGAGGATCGGTGGGAGGGGAGAGTAGGAATTACTCACTGCCTTGTGCACTCCCCCCACCCCCGCCCAATAATCCTTTTGACTGCCCTTGTCAAAAGGCAAAGCATCCTCTCCTGTTCAGTTGGCTTCTAGTGTTGTTGCTGCTGTTTGAGGTCATGTCAGTATCTAGGAAAGGTGGCAGTTTTTCCTGTAGCAGAAGCCATCCAGGAAGGATTAAGGATATAAAGGCTTCTAAGGCAGGAAAGGGCTTATAAGTTACACTCTTAGGTACTGCTCTAATTTGTGTCATACAGAATGCTCACCAGCACTGTTGGTAGTCGTGCAGAGTAGGTGGAGTTCTCCTGAGGTCATACTGTATGTGGCATGCACTCATAGGGATGGTATTGACCAGTGATACAGTGTTTGTCTAATGTTTGTCTAGAGAGGCCTGGACTAATGGTAGGTGGTGTAGTCTCTTAACTGACCATGGTCCCTCAAGCAAGCAGTTCAACTTGTGAATCTTAGGCTATCTACCTGACAAATAATGTCCATTATCTCCTAGGTATATAAAATTGGATGAGATAAATTGGGTGCTAGAAGATTCAGTACAGTGATTGTTTCCTGTTGTTGTGAGTCCACCTAAGCAGTTGTCAAGGTCGAAGCAGTCAATAAGTAGACAGATTTTGTAAAAGGAAAGGGTTTTGTGAAAGTAACCCTAATATTAGGGTTGCTGTTTTGAACTGAACAAAAACTGATATCCATGCCATATGTAAATGTTAATGTGCCATTAGTTTATCTTCCAACCATGACATGTAGGAAATATGTGCAAGAACCAGAAAAATAGCTTTCTGAGAATGTGACTAATAGAATTCCCAAGAATCTTCTATACATGTGATTAAGCTAGCCCAGGAAGGAAGTGCACATGTGGTTTCCTGGTGACTTATGGGCCAGCACAGCTGTGAAGCCCAGTGGACTTAGAATAAACTATCTACCATGGAAATTTAGGGAACATGATGTGAAATCAGAGAACAGGAAGGTCCAGCAGCAGGTAGAGCCTCTAACCCCTGGGAGCTGGGGAACAGGCCAGGTAAGGCCAAGTCCAGCATCTCTGAGGCAGACGCTTCCCGTGTGGGTGACCAGCCCTACACTGCAGCCTGTGGACCTCTGGTTCAGGAGAAGCCACCTGGCTCATGAAGGACTCTGCTTACCCCAGATGAGGAATTTGGTAACCTATTTATCAGATGCCTGTATAATTTGGGGTTGGTAATCTTTGAGTACTTGTTGTCATGGGTGAATTTATACGTTGGCTAGGTGCCAGCCATTCAGGAATGAGGCAAGTAAGGCATCTGTAGACAGAATTACTTCCTAGGTCCCACGCATGGACAAGGGGAGCCACCGAGGACTTGCTCGACTTCAGATTGAACTGTGCTGGTTCTGTGAGGAAAACCAAAAAGGCTGTTTGCATTCCCCTGCTGGTGCCAATATCTGGATAGAATACAGTAGGAAGATGCTACTGCCTAGGCCCACATGGTCCATGCTCATTGTTGACAATTGCCTCTGTGAGATTAGAGTGGATCCTAGGTCCATTTGGTGCCTGGCCCATCCAAGACCATGTTTCACATAAGCCAACCCTGCGACCTGGCTGAGTAGCAGTGTTTCACCACTGCCACAGACCTCACTGCCACATCCAATGGTGGCTTCAGAGAGCCAGGGGACTTACTACCTCCACTCCAGCAGCTGTTCAAGGAATCCAGGCCAGGAAGGATTTAGAGGCACCAAGGTAGAGTTAAAGGGAGCTCTTCTTCCCTAGTCCTCACAGACCTGAAGCAGGTCTTCTTCCTGCTGTTTACTATTTGTTCTGTGTGCACAGGATGGACATGTACGTTTGGACAGCAGACTTTGTGGAAAACTTCTGTCTAAAGCTAAGTCACAAGTTCTATGCCTGTTGGTGGCCAGCTGGATGGCAGCTGCAATGGGCCTTGGCTAGGCGGATGAATCAAACCCATTTGTCCCTTAGTTCCTTTGAAAGTTGTATAGGCAACTTGTTCTAAGTTAGCCTCCTCTGTTCCTTTCCTCCTCTTTCCCTGGGATAGCCTCAACACATTGATGTTATGAAAGCACTCAATACTAGATGAACTCAGAGAGAGAGGGAGGGAGGGAG
>NW_004524631.1:4020190-4026552 GCF_000260255.1 Octodon degus | reverse complement strand
GAGGGAGAGGGAGAGGGAGAGGGAGAGAGAGAGAGAGAGAGAGAGAGAGAGAGAGAGAGAGAGAGAGAGAAATTGTTATTTAAGTCAAGATCTGTTGATCATCTTTGGCTATTTTCCATGGCTAAGCCTCTTCTAATAACAGAACTTGTTTTCTAGGGAATAAGATCCATGCAGTTTATTTAGCACTATGCAACCACAAACCATCCCACCCCCTTTTCTTACCTTGTTTCTGTAGCAGTGTGCCCAGTAAAGTGAAACAAATATCCCCAAGGAGACTTGACACAAGTTACATCTGAATCCACTGGTGTGTGGGGTGTCCCGGCCTTCTTGATATGAAGCAACCCCACTGTCACATGTACTTATGCCAGATACATTCATACTCTTCATTTCTCATGCCAACATTTATCTTTGATGTTCCCTAGGGTCAGCCAGTGCTGAAACAACTTCTAAATATAGCCACACGACCAGACTAAATCTCAAAGTCTGGCATTAGTTCAGTTGGGCAATACAACTTTACTTTTCATTTGATTTATTGTTGTGTTTCTGACAGGACAAACTGTCATTGTTAGAATGCCCAGCCCGAATCCTTTCATCCGTGCCTGGCTCCTACAGCAGGGGCCACACACATGACAACTAATAACCAAAGTCAAGTAACTTGTCTAGCAGGCAGTTACCCAGCCTGGTAAGCTCAGCTCTGGAAGGCAGCTCTGCTGAAAGGAGGAAGGTGATGGAAAGAGGCCACAGAACGAGAAACACCAGAAAAGCTACCAGTATCTGGCCAGAGGGAGCCAGCTCCCCCTTCTCTTTGTGCTGAGAATGAAGATGTTGTGAAAAGAAATGGGAAGGGTAATTTCCTATTGATTTTAAGGCAATTTAAAAACAGCCAAATTCATCTGTGAATGCCAACAGTGCTAGAATACCCACCTCCAGAGTTGTTACTGCCAGGCTAATTGGGAGTGTTAACAAGGGTAGCCACTGGCCCTACAGTCTACAGCACTGCTTTGGCAGGAAGACATTGTAGCCTGAATTAATAGTGATATGTACACATATGTACAGAATGCTATGTGTAAGAAATCATGCCACATGCAAGTTTTAGGTTCCCTAACCAGAAACAGTCCAGTTAGAGAACTCAGTCCTTGTACTGAAGACAGCTGTTAAGAGAATGCTGAGTAAGAAAAAACAAACATGAAATTTTGTTTTGTTTTCACTCTTTCAACTATATTCTTTGACAAATTAACACAAGCAGTATCATGTTGTTTTTAAGCATATTTTTAACTGAAAAATAATTTAGTCACATTTCATGAACCAAATCAAATACTTTTTATATACTTAGCTACTAGTCTTCAAGAAGTCATACTTAGCTACTAGTCTTCTCCATTAGTTTCCTTTACACGTTTGTAAACAGATACCTGAGAGGTGGGAACTTTATATCATGTGGAGTTTTTTACCCCATGGTTTTAGGCTATGCCAAATCAAAAGACTATTATATGACTATATTTTAAAATCTCTTCAGGGTTCTTGAAACTTGGAATAGCATTATTAAAAATCTTAATTGAGCCTAAATTGTATAAGTAACCCCAAAAGTGAAGTAACTACATTGCATTCTCTTCTATGTAGCTATTGAAGAGCTACATTTTAAATACTCCTCAAGTTTTCTTCTCTCACCTTGACTTTCTGTGTGTGGAACCCTTTACAATCTGGCAAAAAGCTAAATGCTACTGCTATTCTTCAGAGGTTAGTAGGCATGGTATAGGACCCTAGAACAGCATCTGGACTCCTATACCTAGGACTTGTAACAAAATATGTGAGTCTGCCGGGGAGATGGCTCAGTAGGATAAGCGCTTGACTGGCAAACACAAGGATATGAGTTCAATCCCCAGTTCTGCTAAAAAAAAAAAGAGGGGCGGGGGAGATGGCTCAGTGGAATAAGCGCTTCCCTGGCAAGCTCAAGGGCCTGAGTTCAATTCCCTGTTCCGGGGAAAAAAAAAAAAAAAAAAAAAAAAAAAAAAGAGTCTGCTGAGAAGTAAGGATGAGCATGAACAGAGGGGAGGGAGATGCTGACTGTGTGGCATAGTCTCTAGTACACTGGAACTTAACCAATGATGCTGGCACATAGCTGTGATGCTCTTAGTAGACTGGGCTTTCTGAAACACTGACAAGAACCTCAAACAATCGATGATGTAGAGTGTGCTTAAGGAGAGTTACATGGAGAGAAAACATTCTCTCAGGCTTTCACAGAGAGCACATTGGCCAAGCAATGGCAGTGACTCATCCACATGGCTGACACTGACAAAGGTTCTACAATCTGAGGTACAGGATCTCAGGATAAATCCTGAGGGGATTTCACTGACCTTATCAGACCCAAAAGCTACAACTCCTGTTGCATAGGTGCTGCTTTACCTTGGTCTTAACCATCCAGCAGAAAAGTATAAAAACAAAATATAAGAAGTAAAGCCATGCTGTTATGTTGAGCCATAGGGGACTCAGGTCAACAATTTCTGACATTGCCAGTCAAGCAGAAGACCCAATACTATTATGGACTACTGGATTCTTTTGGAATATTTTGCTGAGTTTACACATCTATAATATTCAAATAATGGAACTTAACAAAAAAACATATACAGATGAATGTCCATTTTGTATCTGTGTATTCAGAGCGCATAGGATAGATATATAGTTACATTCTCTTAATGAATAGAGGGATTTGTTCTAATGGTGTTTGTAGATAGGATATCATGTCCGCATCTTGTACAGCAATTAACCACTAGGAAGAATGTATGCAGTGTGTTAATTATTGAAACTGTCCTACCAATTTGATTTGAAAAAAAAAATTGTAGAAGCTCATCATTATTCTTAAAAGGATATACATCTGTATTATTAAGGGGTATGAAATGATATTAAATCATTTTCTGTACTATTTCATTAATATAGTCAATGACATTCATTAATTGTCATTACATTAAACAAACCTTGCATCTTGGGATAATTTAAAAAATAAATAAACTTCAAAAAAAAAAAAAAAAAAAGAACCTCAGACAAGTACATCCATTGGTGTAAAGCACGTAGGTAATATACAAACTATTTTTGTTCAATGAGGAGAAAGGTGAGTGGCACCGAGGGTTGGGAAGGACTGGTCTGGTTTTTCTATGAATTTGAGCCAAGTGTGGAGTAAGTCCAAGTCTCTTTGAGAGCAGTTTCATCGAGAAGTGGACTACAAGCACTGGGCTTTGTCAGAAAACAGCTTCCCAGGGTGTTAAATTGGTGCTCCAATGCTAGATCTGGGTATGAAGCAGTGATACCTCAGCAAGTCCGGTGAGTTCAGTTGAGTGAGAAGAGGAGCACTTAGCTCAGAAAAGGAAACCACCCAGGTTTCCCATGAATGAATCCTTGCCAAACTGAACATGTGGAAGTTTATCTGCACATAATTGGTTTGTTCTCCAAGGTTTCTTCGCATTCTAGTAAAGACTGAGACTTGCCCTTGAATGACCTGGGTATGATGTATAGAAATAAGCATTTGGGCATTCCCAAGAGCATGAAGTGGAAGCAAGCCGACAAGCCTGAAAAGTTACCATGTTCGTCTCAGACTCTGGCAGGAAAAGTCTGGCAAGAGCACCCTGGGAGGTCATACTGATTCATGGCAGATGAGGTCTGTAGCTCAGGAGCTAGGTCTAGCCAAGAATGACCAGGATGTGGATTTTGAGCCCCCTCTCAGCAATTTCTCTAATGAGGTGATGATTGCTTTTTTCCCCCAACCAGGAGCAAGAACCCACACCTCATCTTAAGAGAGGTTCTGATACTGCTTGGCTGTGTGCTACAGACCCAATCCACTGAGGCACTGAATCCAGACACTGTTACCATCTTCCCTGTGGGCCTGCCAGCTTCTGGGCCCTCTCGCTGTCCTCTGTCAGCCACCCCACAAGTGGCCTAGCTGTAGCAGCTGGTCAGAATCAGGCCTGGTTTGCAACAGTCCCTCTTGCCTCCATTGGACCAGATTATCGATGTCACCATTTCCATGAAAGCCATATTTTAGTAAGGAACTTTGCATCAGGCTCATGTGAAATATTAAAAAGTTTTTTTAAGAAAAGCTAACATTTCTCTAATCTTGTATAGTTCAGATTAGATTTTATTGAAACACAGGCCATGCCATAAATTATAATCTCTCAAAATCATTCAGACCCTCACTACCTATAAAATCTGAAAACTGTGACTTCACTGGTAGTGCTAGCTGGGACATATTTAATTTCCAATAAAAAAATGATAAACATTCATGCAGTCACATTTATTTGTCAGTTCTTATGCATCTTTTAGTCTTCCAGGACATTTCTTTATCCTATCCGTTTCTGTCAATAAGAACTGGTTAATACTTAATGCTGTTGGTTTTTTGGGAATCCCTCTTGGTTTATGAACAAATTCTCTAAATCTGTAATTTTCTTTTTGAGGTACTAGGGGTTGTACCCCAGGGTAAATTACTCAGATTGGGCTTGAATTTCTATCTTCCTGCTTCTTCAAATCCTGTGCACTTTTAAACACGTACTTTTTCTGCTGCATAAGCCCCAAAGCCAGCTAGATGAGGCCTGATGTGGCCAGGCCAGCAGTGTAGAGATGCTGCTGGCCTGGGTCATTGGAGCCCATGTTGCCCCATCTCTACCTGTCCTCTTGGCTGGAAGTAGCTTTTACACTATGATAACTTATGTGAATATTGGTTGTTTTGATTTTCAGGTATCCATCTTATGTTAAAGTCCATGTCATACACAAATATGTTGTTCTTTTCAAAAATATATTTTATTAACATGTCTTATTAGCCTGTTTTCTTTTGGGGGGGCATTCTCCTTAATAGCTACAGTTTTCTGGAAAATTTTAATTCTTTTAATTCTGTGATGTATATGACACAATATTTAATACCAGGATTCCAGAAACACTTCTTTCTACACGTTCCTAAGTTTCATGGAAACAGATACAGGGTATCGCTATGCAGTTCAGACTTGTAATGATCCTCCTGTCTCAGCTTCCCCAGTGCTAGGATTATAGGCCTGCACCACCACTCTTGGTTTCAGAGTCCTGGGATTTGGGGCCCGCTTGGCATGAGGTACCAGGGATCAAACTCGGGTCCTTGTGCTTGCTAGGCAGGTGCTTAGACTCCTGAGCTATCTCCCCAGCCCACATGCGAACAGTGTTAAGATGGAAAATTCAGTATGCTTTGTCTCAAAAAGTTGGAGTTTATTTAGCAATTGCTTCTGACAGTAAAGTAGATTTTTGCAATATAGGAAAATATTTTGAAGTCTATAATGCTTGCTTCCTCAGTTCTTTAGTGAGCTTGAATTGTGCCGCCCTTTTGAAACGGAAGTTTCTTTCCTGTTGTTGACGCCTCCCTACCATTTTTCATATTTAAGCCGCAGTCTTTAAAAAAAAAAAAGTATTAAAGCAAATTAACCTAGTAAAGAACAGACAAGCTTTTATTTACTGGCTGTAGTTCTAAGTACCAGAAATGGGCAAAGGAGACCAAACAAAGGAGTAGGAAAAATGAGACATTGAAGGGAAGCCAACATGTTTTGGAAGGGAGGACAGCGATTGCAGTGGCAGGATGTGCCTTTCTTGCACTGTTTACTTTTGAGTTCAGAAATAGAGAAGGAAAGAAGGTAGACCGTGCTACATCCTGGAGTGGATACAAAACACTTCGGGTCTCACATGGAGTGTAATCAGACACTGACTGTAATTATGCAGATGTGTACATGAACAGTTGTCCCAGGCAGAAATCATCTACATCAAACTTACCATTCAAGGTTAAGGGAAGTCGTGGTCCTCTGGCTACCCAGTGACTTTGCTCAGGTACCTACTGCACTTCTGCTGTACTACCCTTTAGTCCCCATAGTTGCACCTGAGTACACTTTGAGCTTGACAGAATGAACTGTGAATCTAAAAGAACTTTTAAGATGTCCATTCCCAACCGTTGGAAAAAGTGATCTTGCTTGGGGAGGGACGTGATGGTGGGTTATAAAGATGAATGTGACATGACGGTTTTTAATCTCTTCACCTTAGTGACATTCAGGCTGATTGTGTGTTTCTCACACTTTACGTGAAATTCTTCCTAGTAGTAAGCATTTAGGTGTCTGCTTAAGGAAAGGAAATGCTTAAATTAGCTTAGGAGGAAAATGTACTTACTCTGTTCTTTATAAAATAAACTGCAGGGCCAGGGAGATGGCTTAGTAGGGCCTGAGTTCAATCCCCAGTTCCACCAAAATAAATAAATAAATAAATAAATAAATAAATAAATAAATGCTGCAAATAAGAAACAACATAATCCTATAATCTTCCCATGTTTTCAACTTAAATTTATTATCATTTTAACAAAATTATGTGAGAGA
>NW_004524631.1:3929013-4020090 GCF_000260255.1 Octodon degus | reverse complement strand
CCCAGTTCCACCAAAATAAATAAATAAATAAATAAATAAATAAATAAATGCTGCAAATTTCAAACATATTCCTGAAGATCAGGTTCTGATTGATTAGGATGCTAAGAATCATTTAGTATTAGCGTATTTTTATGTGAACATAGATAATATGATGATTTGGGTTGTAGGTGGAAATATTTTTCTGGCAGACTGCTAATATGAGTATTCTGTGTGTCTGAGCATGGCAGAGCTTTGCCAGGTTTTTCCCTTTAATTACAGATCTGTTAACAGACCTTGCTGTTTTAGCTTTACTTCATAGAATTTGAAATATTGTAAAAAAATAGAAAGGCATTAAATAGTATATTCTTTTCTTTATAAGAAACTTAAAGTGATTGTAGTATACATAGATAAGTTTAACTGGTATTCTGCTTTGTTTGTTTTGATGCTGAACTTTTTTATTAATACATGTTTGCCACAAGTAACACATGTAATCACATTTCAATTCAGGGAGCGATGACTACTCTCCCAGGTTGTCCAGAGCACTGCTAGGAGATCAAAAGGATCATTGGGGAGCCTGTGCCTAATATTTAGGGTCATTTGCAAGCAGCTCCCTGGCACTGGCTTGCACATGTGCTATGGTTGGGCCACTGGAAGAGGGCAGAGATGTGCTTGGCATGGAGTACTCAGATGCACACACTGATCCTCCTGCCTGTGAGAAAGCGAATTGGCTGCATGATTTCAGAGCAGGTGATCCCTCTGTGGCTACAGGCAGACTCTCCATTGATTGAATTAGGCAGCTCTGGCCCATGGAAATGAGGACAGGAAGGTTAGAAATGGTGTGATTTGTATTAGCTATGTCACTTACAGAATTTTCTTCAGTGTTTTTGTGTAAAGGATGCGATTTCACTGTAGTCGACTGTGTTATGGGGATACTTCCTCTAAGTGTTCTTCACTTGGTTAGTTTTCCCAAACTAGGTTATTAAATTTATTTAAAATGCTTCCTTGATTTCTTATGGGTATTTGTTTGAAACAAATTGCAGTATTACCTTGTTTTCTTCTAGGGAAAAAGAAACAGTGGTTTCAGACAGTGCTTCTTTGGGAGCCAGAAGCACTGCAAGTTGACGAAGCTTTGTCCGGCCATGGGGTACACATTCAGGCTGGCTGCTCGGAATGACATTGGCACCAGGTATGCCGCTTCTTACTGTCTGGGCCTCCTTCCAGGTGCTTGAAGGTGTGAGCAAGCCCGCTGCCTCTGCATTGAGGAAACTCATGCTTTTCAGAGAGGGAAATCCTACTGGGAGGGGAGAAAGCCTCTTTCAGAGTGACTTAGAGTACTCTGTACTCTTGGAAGCTGTGAACCCTACCTTGCCAGCTAGGTGTCTCAGAACCAAGACGAAGGTGGTAGTATGGACTTTGAAAAGAATTCCTCTTGGGGCTTTATTTCCTCAGATCATGTGCCTTTTTCTTTCATCACTTTAGCAAGCTTGTCTTTCATTTGGCTTTTCAGTCTGTAAGTGATTCATGATACAGAGAAAGGGGTGCTGTGGAAGCCATTGCTGTCAAGCCCAGGTTAGATACTCCAGGGACTAGAGAAAATGGGGACTGGCTTGGATACCTTGAGCTTGCCCAAGGCTGCAGGAGAAAGGCAAGAACAGCTGTACTGCCAGGCACCCCTTGATTAAAGTGGCTTTTAAAAAGCCAAGCTGCAGTAATAGAAATCCTTCTTTCATTCCCGCTTGTTGAAATATTAAAGATGGAGCACTTCAGTAGTTCACAAACTTCTTACCAGCCCAAAGAACCTCTTCCCACCTTCACAGAGATTGTGGAACTGCCTCACCCTCACATGGTAGCCATTGCAGTTTTAAGAGTTCCCTGATTGAAAAATTCACAATTACAGAGGCTTCTGTGGTTCAGGAACTTTTCAGTGAGTCAGAAGTACCCTCAAACTTTTGAAACGCAGGACTATATTTATAAATCCTTTTTTATCAACAAACAGTGGATAAAACATACATTGATTTTGAAAACTTTTTGGTAGCTGTGGCACAACTGGAATAAACGTGATACTGGGCTCCTTTTTCTACTCAGTGCTACTGGAGGGAAAATAAATTAAGTATATTGCCCTGTAAGTTGGTATGCTTCCCTAAAATTAGACTACAGAAGAAAATAGTGGAAAGCTGGAGAGAATGTCATCAAAGAATGCTGGCCTGCCTCTGTTTACTGAGTCTGCCAGACCCCCAGCTTTTCACCCCAACTAAATGGGGTTGTGTGTAGCTTCTGTTCCTCTTTTTAAATACAAGGACCCTTCACATACATCTAAACGTGTGTCATGGTGTTCATTCCTCTGCAGTGGTTACAGCCAAGAGGTGGTATGCTACACTTTAGGAAACATCCCTCAGATGCCGTCTGCACCAAGACTCGTGCGAGCTGGTGTCACGTGGATCATGCTGCAGTGGAATAAGCCAGAAGGCTGTTCCCCTGAGGAAGCAATCACCTACACCCTGGAAATTCAGGAGGAGGAAAATGTATGTTTTGCACATTTTTTGCACTGCATGTATTCTATATAAATCAGCATTATCATATACCATCAGGGCACCATGAAATTAGATTAGCTACCTAAGCTCAGAACCAGAGTCTTTAATTTCTACCATCACTGCTGACAGTAACTTGCTCTTCCCCATCTCAGTAAATGGCATCTCATGCTTTTAGTATGGTAAGGGAAAACCCCTTTGAGGAATCCCCTTATATCATCAGTTAGCAGGTCCTCCTAAATGTTCCTTCAGAAATTATCCAGAAAGCTAATCATTTTTAACCATCTCTATAGCTCAGATGTCCTTTTAGAAATCACCTTCACCTCACCCTTGGGTTATCACGGTGGCATCTTCATGTACCCATAACATCACCCTTGGTGTAGTCTGTCTGCTGCATATCGTCTGAATGATCCTTTGAAAGACAAAGATAGTGTCCATCCTCTGCTCGGAATGCCTCCCTTCTTGGCACCTTCCCTGTCTTTCAGAGTGAAGCCAGAGCTTTTCCCTGCCTACATGGTCCTGTGCAGTGGGTTCTCTATCACTGCCCTCATTCCTTCCTCTGCCATTTCCTAGCCGCATGTCTGTCATTCGCCATGTATGCTCTGGCTTCGTGGCCTTTGCAGTTCCTGTGCCCCATGGCTAAAATATCCTTCCAGATACCTTTGACTCCTTTCCCTCATTGTTTTCAGGTCTCCTCTCAGAGGGACCCCTTAGGACAGCACTTGCCAGGCCACTCTGTGAACAGCATCATTGCTGTGCTGATAGAAATGTTCCATAGTTGATGCTACACAGTGAAGTCCCATCTAGACACAGGTGGCTAAAGGCACTTGCAACATGATTATGCACATAGAGGCTGGTTTTCTATTATACTAAACATGAATCTAAAGAGGCAGCCCATGAAGCTATAGAAAGTAGCAGGTCACTAACTCCACTTTATTGCTGTCACAGCACTTAACACTAATTTCCCTGCTCTCTAACTGGGTGTTGGCTTGCTGTGGGCAGCATGTGTGTTCTTGGGCTGAATCCCTAGCGCCTGGAGGGCACCTAATGTGTGGAAGGAGCTCAGTGGTATTTGATGGATGAATGAGTAAGTGAACAGTGGAGACTATTAGCAAATGAATTTTGTGCATTCAGTTTTAGTGGAAAGGCTCACTCTAGTGAAGGATCCTGCCCTGCCCAGTCTAAGCAGTCCTTTCTTTCTTAGCCAGAAGAGGACACTGGATGCCCAGAAAACCTCAGCCACAGCTAATTAATTACCCAGCATAGTACAGCATGACAGGATGATGTCAGTACTTTTTTCATGACAAGTTTATTGTTAAATACATTTTTAAAAAGTACTTACTACTTATAACAATAAAGTTGACCAGACCCAGGAGAGGTTATAAGGTGATGTGGTGAAATACTTATTTAAGGCCTGCATGCTGTCCCCAGCACTGTGGCCTCTGGGCACAACCCTGGGTTCACAGTAGCTGCTGCCCTCTGTCTCATGATGGTGGGAAGAGGTAGTGTAAAGGAATGTTGTGCCCAGGTGTTATAATACTGATGTTTCTTTCTGGCTTTGGCTTTTTAGGATAACCTTTTCCACCCAAAGTACACTGGAGAGGATTTAACTTGTACTGTGAAAAATCTCAAAAGAAGCACACAGTATAAATTCAGGGTGAGTCGATCATTTTGGTGTCTGAATTGCTTGAAAATGAAGTTCTGATGTGTCATCATTTATCATCTCAGATTGACTCTGCAGGTTACAGATATGAAAGTTCACAGCACTTTACCTTCTTAAGTGGCATTTATACTTCAAAGTGAATGTCATCTTCTAATATTAAAGACACTTTTGAGACAGAAAGCTATGCTATAAGTTGCAATAGATTGCTGTACAGCATGGCCAGTGACCTAGCCTGGGGACACCCCAACCAGGTGCTGAGTACACTGGTTGCTCACCAGCATGTGGCTCATTTCTTTTTTGTGTCGTTCCTTTTAACCTGACTTCTGTTTTGCCCTGTATTGTCTCTTTTGCCTATTTATTTTTCCTCGGATTTTTTTGCTGTTCTTTATTACCACCCCATCTCCACTTTGGTCATTAACAGCCACCATGAATGTTACTGTAGGGCTTTGTATCATACCCAGAAAAAGTGAATGCAACTTTGAGATCACTAAGAGAAACAGTGTGCCACTGTGCAGCACCGTCCACGCATCCTAATGGGGCAGGCGTGTGCTTGAGAGATAAGGTTGTCCTCTCATTCCGTCCTTTCTGCTGTAGGGTTAAGGTCAGGCTGGGTAATTTGGTACATGGTGGTGACACAGTAGATATCTGTCAAATTATCAGGTGGAATGTGTGATTGTTTAGAGAAAATATTTTTTTTTAAAAATTCCCTTGGTGGTGGTACTAGCTCCAGGACCATAGCTGCGCTGCGGGCATTTCTCCACAAGGTGGCATTGCCTTACTCAGGACCAGAGAAGTGCGTCTATTCAGCATTTCCCAACCTTTGTTTCCTTCCACGGAACATTACAAAGTAGCTAGTGACCTGCAGATCTTATATATGTCTCTGGAAAGGGTGAACATGTCCTTAGCTGAAAGCCACTCTGTGGATTTGTTAGTAACCAAATACACAGACAATGAGTGATTGTAAAATAAGCTCTGTTAAATCAGTACTTCAGTTTAGATGTGTGTCTGTCTAATCTTGCCATTTTAGAAAGTACTTGTTGATTTAAAAATGCCCGATAATGAAAGTATGTTGGTGGTCTCTTGGTTGTGCTGTAGCTGACTGCTTCTAATATGGAAGGGAAAAGCTGTCCGAGTGAAGTTTTGGTTTGTACAACCAGCCCCGACAGGCCCGGACCTCCCACGAGACCCCTCATTAAAGGACCGGTCACATCCCACGGCTTCAGTGTCAAGTGGGGTATGTTTGCTGCTGCTATTTCTTTTTATGACGGGTTTTTCAAATTTGATTATTTTCAATTACAAGCCAAAGGAAAAAGAAATAAAGCCTTGTTATTTGTATTTGAAATATACATGTGAGAAACATCTGGAGAATACCACAAATTAAAACAAGCAATTCCATGAAAATGTAATTTTAATGCACAATTAAATATTAATGGAAATTTAGATGGACAATTTTAAGAGTATATTATTTATTTAATAATTTTCCTGTTTTACAGATTTTCCTTTTTAAAAATGTATTACTGATTTGAATGTAGTAATTTCTGAATGTGTAATTCATTCTTCAATAGCCTGCTCTAAAAATCTAGCAAAATTTAATAGCATTTTATTTGTAAAATTAATATTGAAAATGAATTTCAAAATTCAGATATAGCTTGATAAATTTTTGTTTTCACATGGTATATAACCACTATTGAACTTCAGGTAGTTTTCATACTGAGGCTTCCCTGGGGTTTGTGGTTATCTGGTAGAAAGAGATTATGGCCGCACAGATTGCTTCAGTGAAATGTCTAGCTGGAAGATTGATAAACAGTTGTCATTGTATGTAAAGTTGTGATAATGCATGTGATTTTCATTAATGTAATAAAAAAAAAAGGCAAAAATGAAAAAAAATAGATACCTAAAAAAATTTACCTGACAGCCAATTAATGTAAGGAAAACTTAAAACATAGACCATTACTGTAACCAGCCATAGAGAAATCGTATTTTAAATTACCTAATAATCTTCAGATAGAATTATTAGGGTCTTTATTTCCCTGGGGGACAAATGCAGTTAAGAGAAACTGACAGTCGGGCTGTGCTTTTTTGGCAGATCATAGAGCTTCTTTCTCAGAAGATCTTAAAAATTCTTTTAATACTGAATGTTTACTTTCATTATTAGGTCTAAGCTATCATATTTTGACTTTAGAATTGTGGCTCTGATTTTCTCTTGCTGCAGTATACATACATTAATGGATATAGGTGAAAGGAGGAGGGAAATAAGTTTCCTAAATGCATGTGTGCAGACTTGTCTCTTTGAAAAATATCTTTCTATCCCCAGTATGACATGCTGGCCCCACCTGGGGCACACTGAGACAGCAGTTGAGACTGGGCATGGTAGCATACCCCTGTAATCCCAGTGCTTGGGAGGCTGAAAACAGGAGGATCACTGCAAGTCTATCTGTGTAGTGAGACCTTGAAGACTCTCTACTAAATACATAAAAAAAAGAAATAAAAAAAGAGAATTATCTTTCATAGAATACAGAGGAGGCATAGTAATGGTAGGGGCTTTCTTGGTAGGGGCAAAGCGATACTACAAGGTGTCTTTCTGCTCAGTTCCCAGGAGGCCATGTACTCAAGGTGCCGCACGGCTCTAATGAGCTACACCTGCTCGCAAACTGTCTGCCTGGTGCAGTTTCCTGTTGGCCCCTAGCTCTGGTTTCACATCAGATTCACCAGCACTACCACTTTTACTTAGTTGTGAACAGATTCACTTCATTTTGAGGCTTTATTAAAAGAGCTGCCTTTGAGGTTCTTAATGTAGACTTATTAACAGAATTCTTAGAATCAACTCATATTTTGAGTTTTAGTCATGTTTCATTAAGTAAACGCTAACTCTTTGACATGTAGCTAGAACTTTGAATAATGTGATAATATTCCATGTCTTGTTTTGTTTTATTTTTCAAGGAAGCAGTTAACTTAATTATCATGTCTTTTTATCAAATCTAGAATTAAGACAGTATAATGTGATATGATTGTGTGTGTTCTAATGATATTTTCCAATAAAATCCAATACCTGCAATTACTAAGAAGTATCTGTTTACTTCCCAGACCCTCCAAAGGATAATGGCGGTTCAGAAATTCTCAAGTATTTGCTGGAGATTACTGATGGAAATTCTGAAGGTGAAGATTTTGGAAATTATTTTATACAAATGCAGTAGCAAGCCTTATTTTTAATGTAGTAAACATCTTTGTAGTAATAGTGAGCAATTGTTAATTTTAATGTTACAGCTATTACAATAAATAAAACTGTAATATTTGCAGTTTGGGGCCGGGGATATAGCTCAGTGGCATAAGCGCCTGCCTGGCAAGTGCAAAATCCTGAGTTCAATCCCTGGTACCACAAAACAAAACAAAATATTTGCAGTTTTCTCTTTCATACATGGCACCAAAAATCACAGTTTACTTGGAAGGTCATTTTTGTCATGTTGTTTCTAGTTTTCATTGTCATGTTTGAAAAACCAGAGGTCCTAGTTAATACAGTAAATAAACTTAAGGCTTTCTTCCTGTTACTTAACCATACCTTTTCCGGGAATTCTCACAAGCAAGAATCAGAAGCATTCACCAAGAAGAGTGTGTTAGGTCAGAAGGGTTCAGTGATCTGTGACTTCCCCGTAAGGGCCAAGCAGCAGGTGGTGCTACGGGCCAGTGGCCAGCTTTATCCATCTCTGTAGCAAGTTTAGACAGTAATTTTCTGTCTTCATTGTGATTTTTGAGTTATATTATGTATCTATTATCACTTAGTATGTGGATTAACATGGGACCATCTTAGAAATTAAATGTCTTTTTAAGTATTCTTAGGTTTTCTTTCTAATAAAATGTGTTAGGCTTTAATAAAGGTGTGGTTTTCAGTGCTTTAAATATGGCACATAATTTCACAACTGTAATATAACTGCTATAATTTTTTTAGCTGATGCATGCATATGATTAAAGAAAGGAATAGATTTGACATTGTAACTTTTATACTGTAAAGGTTATATGTAGCTTGCCTTTTATTTTGTGCCATAAGGGACAGCTGGAATTTTTTGGGTTTTCTATTAGGTCTTATTTTAAGGTGAAAATATGACAGTTTTAGTGGATGGACCCAGCTGTTCTTAACATAAAATCATGTTCTCTCTGTTAGTCTCAGTCAATGTTTTGTATTACAAACCTACAGGGAAGTTGTGTAGATGCCAACAGCTGACTGGGAAAACTTAATTTCTTGCATTTCCTGGCTTTTGTAACTGCTGAAGACAGATCAACACCAGATGCCCTTCTGTCCTCACGTTAACAACTCTGGGTGTGTGATTAATTGAATACCTTCCTGGTTCCTGATTGTGTTCTTAGACAGATCTCTGACCTATAGTGACAGGATGACTATCCTTAATCTTCTGTTTCTTTGGTGGCCCTAGTACATAGAAGGAAGTTCTTTGTATTTTTTGTTTGTTTGTTTCAGTATGGGGGACTGAACTCAGGACCTTGCACTTGCCAGTCAAGGCCTTATTCTACCAGCTATCTCCCTGGCCTGGAAGCTCATTGTAAATCCAATAAGGAGCTGAGGCATTTGTGGAAGTTATTCTAGTAAAATATCACAAAATAAATGTGTTCCCCAAAACAACTTTGTGGAGTCCAGTATTTCATAAAATAGTCAGCTGGAAGCCACATGAGTGGGAGCCACATACAGAAGGCATATGTCCCCACACAGGCTGTAGAGACGTTGTCAGTCCAGGTAGCCCCTGTGCATCGTGCTTACCCCCAAGTAACATGAGCCTCTTGGGGTACCTGGCTGCCAGCACTCCCAAAAAGTGATTGGATAACCTGGGTCACACTAAGTGTCCCATCTTTGATTCAATCACCCTTTTGGTCATTGGTCATTTTTGTCTTTTAAGTAGTACTCCACAGAACCTGCAGGTCTTGACGTAAGGAACTCAGCTTGTCATGGGAGAATTTCCATCACGGTGGCCTCCCATCAGGCAGGAGCAGGGAGAAGCCTTTCAGCAGTCCTCACACTTGCCAGGACCCTTGTGGTGAGAGGCGTCACATACTGTGGCCTCCTCATGCCTCATGAGAGACTTTTCAGAGCTTGGTCAGCACTACCCTGTGGCTCCTGCACTGAATGTCAGACAGTTTCCCATTGCCAAGGCAATGCTGAGAGGTTTAGCCAACTTTACCAACACGCCTTCATGTTATTTTAGGGTTTAACTTTGTGAGAAAATGAAAAGACCGACCCCTTTGATACAGGAAAAAAAAAAAAGTTGATGTTGATTTTCTGTAGTTATAACCTTCACACGTACTGAAGTTCAGGTAGAGCTCTACAGAGTTTGGACTTATCCAGCTGCATCTGGCTCAGGTCTGGCTGCTGTGCTCAGCTCCTTCAGGCTGCGGACCTGGGCTAGGACTGGGTCTGGGGGTTCCCGGAACTCGGCAGAAATTCCTACTGCGCGGGAGGGGTGGGGGAGGTACGGCGGAGTGGTGGGGGGCAGCCCAAGGGGGTGGGAGAGTGTCCGGCCCACGCTGCACCTGGGCTGGGACTGGTCCCACCAGCGCAGGGTAGCAGGAAGCTCTCCACACACTCACCGGACCTGGGCTAGGACTTGATGTTGATTTTCATGGAAACCCCAAGGAGTTTTTTCCTATCAGTAATGGTTGATACTATGACACTTTTATAGACAGTGTAACCTTACACAAGTCTTGTTTTTACAGCCAATCAGTGGGAAGTGGCATACAGTGGATCGGCTACAGAGTACACATTCACCCACTTGAAACCAGGCACTTTGTACAAACTCCGAGCGTGCTGCATCAGTACTGGTGGACACAGTCAGGTTAGTTTGTTTACATATAAAAGTAAATATCTTTGATCAAACTTGGACCAACTGTGTCAGTAACATCACATTAGAGTTGCAATTTAAAAATATATCTTGTTGCTGCAGCCTGTTGTATTGTCACTTCAGAAAACAGAAATAGAGCTTTCTGAAATTTTTTATGTAAGACCTCAAAGGGATATAGGGGAAATATGATGTTTCTGAGTTCATGTTCCCCAAAGTCAAAGAATGAATTCTAGGGAACCAGAGAGGTTAAAAGTAGGAAATATTTATTGAGACACAGCTCCTGAGAGGCACAAGAGCAGACCAGCATGGGTTGCCAACAAGCCCATTTATTTTTCTTTTATTATTTTTTAAATTTTTTTTTTGTGGAACCTGGGATTGAACTCAGGCCCTTGAGCTTGCCAGGCAAGCACTTATTCTACTAAGGGTCTACAAGACGTTCAGTGTCTCACTACTAGATCGGACTTGTAGTGATCCACCTGTTTACAGCCTTCCAAGAGCTGGGATTACAGACGTGCACCACTGCACCCAGTCTCAATTGCTGTCTCAGCACACCCCAGGGTGGGGCCGGCATGGCAAGTCCCTGGGATTGAACCCCTAGCCCCATCCGCTGAGCTATTTGGCTGGTCCTAGCCCACTTCTTAAAGGAAGTTTTAACTTTGTGAGAGCAAAAGTTAAACCCTAGAGCAAAATTATGAAGTGGATACAAAATTTTGAAGTAGGTATAGTGTGGAAGGAGCCTATGACTGATCAATAGGGTTACAAGTGTAGCTGTTGGGGTAATGTGGATCCAGTGGAGAAGCAGGTCATGTAGCAAGTGCACATGGAAAGAACAAAGAACTTTTCATGAAGTGACAGCCTTGAGGGTCTTGGTCACCCATGAAGGTGACTGATGTCTACCCAGACTATTGGACACTTGTCCCTTGGTGCGGTGTGCAGGCCTAGTCATTCCATCTTTGTCTTCAAGCTTGGCCTCCAACAGATGTGCTTCCGGCCATATTTGTAACACATTTTCCTCTTTTGAATTAAGTCTGCCTAGCCCTCTCTGACTGCCTATAGTATTTCTGCCTAACTCAGCTATCTGTAACACTTTCAAGGTCAGAAAATACAGGCCCAAATGAGTCTTGGCTGAGTTGTGATACCTTCAGATACTTTCATCACTATTTCTCAGGAAACTTTGGCATAATCATCTGTGTCGGTTGAAAACTGTCTGGAATTTGCATTAACTAAATAAGGGAATTGTCAGTTAGCTTAATGAAAAAAGGAATACGGAATTTAGAGTCAGCAAGATAAGACCCGCACAAACCTATTAACTTTGAGAATTTAAGATGTGCTTTCCTTGAAGTCTTGTACTGCCACCTGCTGGGAACTTGTCAGAAAAACCATGGAAATCTGGGATGCCTGAGCTGATGGCCCCTCCTGCCCCTTGAGGCACCCAGTGTGCACAGCTGTAGGCAGTGGTCATTCTCTTGCCTATCACCTTATGGCCAAGATCAGCTCGAGTGACATGTCAGGAGTCTTAGTTTTGGTCACATACTGTTCTCCTAAGTTCAGGATAACCTCATAAATACACATGCCGCACTCTAGAAATAACATAATTGTTGTCTAACTGGCTTTAACTTACATTCTGAAGGGTGGTTGAGAAGCATGATGGTACAAAGATGTTTTCCATGTAGATATTTATGCAATGATTTGAAACCACTACTATGTACAGAGAGAAGAGGGATATACTGGGTTGGTTAGTCAGGAGAATTCCTACTATTTGAAAGCCTGTTTTTCCCTGTCACCCTACCTCTAATAGATTCCTGCATTGATCTCCACTGCCCCTCCACCCACTGCAAAGAGCAGTGCTGTGACGTCCAGATTGCCCACATAGATAGATGTCCTATTGAAGAAGGTCCAGTTAAAACATGGTTTTGTGGTGCTAGAGTTCTCTGGAATGCCTCCCAGGGAGGAATGTATCCAAGTATCAGCACGTATATCCTGGGTATAATTGGCCACATGACGTGGCACCATGCCTGTACTGCTAGAATGTATAGAGGTCATATCCTGTACCACTTCTCAAGAAAAGATTCAATTTGGTTGAGATGCATAGCTCTGTTTACAATGTTTACTATGTCAATAAGAGGGCCAGCTTTCATACCACCTGGCTTAGAGAGCCAGATCCTGCAAAAAGAAGACACACTTGTGTTAGCATTATCAGAACCTGTTGGTTAATGTCAGACCTTGTTGGCTGATACTGACTTTATTTGCTTCTCTGCTCTATCTGAATAGTTGGCCATTTATGGAACCATTCTAAAATTTCAAACAGCTGTTGCTTTTTGTTCTGTTATACTTATAAAGGGTCTCTCTAATTTTGATGTCAAGGAAGGTTAGAGTGTGCTCAGAATATATAATGTGTGTACACACTACCCTGACTTGAAAAAGAAACATTCATATTTTAACCATTTCATGTATGATATAAATCCACATTTAAAACACAGACACCCGTACAGCAATTAACCACTAAGAAGAATATATGCAGTGTATTATTTGTTGAAACTGTCCTTCCGATATGATTTGAAACTGTCTCATTGCTATCTGTTTGTCAATAAAACTTTGAAAAAAAAAAAATAAATTGCAACTCAAAAAAAAAAAAAAAACCACAGACACCCATATGTAAATCTTACTGCAAAAAATCCTCCAGTATTATGTACACCATCAACGTGTACCTTCCTTTTGGTCACATTTATAGTTGTGCAGTAGAATTAACCGGCTACTTTGGAGTCCAGTAAAGTCACAGTAACTAAGAAATGTTTCTCTCTGGTGTTTATCCTACAGTGTTCCGAAAGTCTCCCTGTTCGCACGCTAAGCATCGCACCGGGTCAGTGTCGGCCACCACGGGTTTTGGGTAGACCAAAGCACAAAGAAGTCCGTTTAGAGTGGGGTGAGTGGATAGACCTTGACATTGACGTCCCCCATCTGGACAGTGGAAGAGTAATGCTGAATGCTGTGTAATTAAGTTTCAAGGCTTCCCTTTGAAACAGAGAGAGAGAGAGAGAGAGAGAGAGAGAGAGAGAGAGAGAGAGAGAGAGAGAGAGAGAGAGCTGAAGATGTCCATATTGTTCTTAGCATGTATTGGCTTGCATTTCTGTCATCCCCTCCCTATCCTTGTTATTGCTTGTGCCCCTGTTCTTTTTTTGTCTTTTTGACACAGGGTTTCACTAGTAGTTCAGGCTGGCTTCAACACATGTTGTATCTGAGGCTGCCCTTGAATTCTCAGCAGTCCTCCTGTTTTCACCTTCAGAGTGCTGGGATTACAGATGTGTGCCAGTGCCCTATTCTTGACAGCCATACACATACACTGTTTGCCCTGTACCCTGCTGAGCTGCTTTTCTAGGGAGCATTCCAGAAAAGCTTATCTTTTTCAGGAACTTTTCAATTTGGTTTATAAAGAAAACTGTGTTCTCCTTAGAGATTAAACCAAGAAATGGTTCCCTCGCTAACATTGAAGTTTTCCTTTTCTGTTTGTAATAGTCTGTGTTGATTTGTCACATGTGAGTTCTGGTATTTTTAGTAGCATTTACTTTAGTTATACTTGTATTTTCTGTTGGACCAGCAGTTTACAACATACAAGCTGTGAGTGTAAATGTGTAGAACTATTTTTTCCTGCAACTTATGTCTAAAATGTAATAAAATATTGTGCCAATGTAGGATCTTGTGTCTCGATTACCATGACCTCTAGTGTCAAGTGAAAGCACTTTTCTTCTTGTAAAGAATTTTGCTTGAACGGCTGGGAAGATGGCTCAGTAGAATAAACGCTTCCCTGGCAAGCGCAAGGGTCTGAGTTCAATCTCCAGTTCTGCCAAAAAAAAAAGGGAAGAAAGAAAAATTTTTGCCTGATGTATCTATTAGTTTGGAATTACCTTATTTATACAGTTAAATATACTTAAATCCACTTGCTTTGGATAGTAGATTTAACATCTTTTAGGAAATGTTTTATTTTATTGAGGGGTGATTTTGTTCCATAAGGGACATTTGGGGACAGGCCACCTATATGATATTTTGCAAAAATTGAGTGTGATGTGGTCAACTAGAAGTGGCACAGAAATGTGCTAAGATGAATGTTCCTCATCTGCAGATGTTCCTACGTCAGAAAGTGGTTGTGAGGTCTCAGAGTACAGTGTGGAGATGACCGAACCTGAGGACGTAGCTTCAGAAGTGTACCATGGGTCGGAGCTGGAGTGCACTGTGGGCAACCTGCTTCCGGGAACCATGTATCGCTTCAGAGTGAGGGCGCTGAACGATGGAGGGGTGAGTGTAAGGCTCAAGGCCAGAGCCAGGAGCAGCATACCAAGTTCAAGCTCTTCTGTTTTTACCTTCCCATACTATCCAACCCTAACAGCTGTTAAAGATCGGTGTATAGTGTCTTATCTCGAAATTGATATTCCTATGATTTCACTAGACTCACGTGAGAAATCTTGTTTCTCTTGTCTTCATAATGATATTAAAGAGGATATTGCTCTGTGCATACTTTTATTACTTTTTGGAGAAGTCTATCTTATTCTCTTATTCTCAGTTGTGACAAATTGGAGCTACACTGTCATTCTAATAGAAGTGCTGTACCTTATTATCCATGTGAACTAGCACTGTTTAGGCCAGTTTTTAAGGCAAGTAGAGTAGAAGCTAGGAGGGCCACCTTACTTGTTGTTGTTTTTTTTTTTTTTTTTTTTTTTTTTTTTTTGCCAGAACTGGGGATTGAACTCAGGCCCTTGTGCTTGCCAGGGAAGCGCTTATTCCACTGAGCCATCTCCCCGGCCCCCCATACTTGGTTTTTAAATTTCTTTTCAAATGAAAACTGGAACTCCCTAGTCCTTCCTTTTACTGATGTATGTGAAGTTTTCCAAGTGGTCTAGCAGAAAATTAGAGTGTGTATATCTATATCATACCCATAAAGGTGTTGTTCTTTTTTCTTTGAAGTTACCGAATGATGTGAATTTTGAAAAATATTCACAGGAAGAAGAATATGACATATGATGCAGACTGTAGGGGATTTAGTTGTGTCAAAGATGGGCAGAATCATAAAGGGCAGAAAAGTATGGTGGGTAAAGCCCTCCCCCAAAGTACCAGTAGTTCATATTGATAACCTCCTTGTAATTAGATTTCATTAACTGGTTTAATTCTTGTTGAAAAATAATAAAGCCCTATTGGCAGTGATGCAACAGGCAAAGGACTTTTTTCTGGTATTGAGTAGTCCTAGGTAAACCTTTCCTAAGTGAAATGTTTGGCTCTAGTTCCCTGTGAGCCACAGCTGGACATGAAAGTCTGTCTTCTGAAATAGGATCTCCCATTTGAACAGGATCTGGATTTCTTTTAATTCCCACTAGAAGAGAATTTCAAACACAGCACAGATATTTGAGTGAAAAGTCTAAACATGAAAGCTGTGTTAGTGAGAAGATAAGGAAGCCTGTGTACTCAGGCTTATGATTATGTAAGCAGACAGAAAGTGGGTGGGTGCCATCACGGTGTGGCAGAGATTTCATGTCTTTGTTGTTTGCCATTTCCATCAACCATCAGGGTCTCTGCCTTGTTGTTTGCCATTTCCATCAACCATCAGGGTCTCTGCCTTAACAGCCCAGTGAGTGCTTCTGGTGAGAAGAGCAGAGAAGAATCTGCTTTTGCTCTTCCTTGTTAGAGGTCCCAGAGAAACAGGAAACTACCAAAGAAGCACTTATTTGTATTTGTATTTGAAAGGATGCCCCTCCAAGGCATCTCTCATGCAGCCTTTGACTTGGCTTTGTGCAATACCCCCATAGAGCGCCTGTCCTGTGATCAGCAGTCAGGCTGATCTGAGCCCTGCTCTCCCCTTTCTCTAATTCGCTGTATAAAGAAATTATCTTCCACTTCACTTTATTCCTGTTGGATTGGAAGGTAAACATACATCTTGGTAATCCCGTGGGGTCCATTCCAGAGTTTCTCTCCACTCTCTAGTACCTTTGCAAGTTATATTGGAAAATGGGAGTTGTTTGGTTTGTTTGCATTGTCTCAGACATTATTGCGCTGGAAATTATTTCAGGCTTTGCACCGACTCTGAATTCCCACGTATTTCACTACTGGAGGTTATGGCCTTGTCACACTGTGTCCAGTCCTAGCAGCGCTGGGCCCTAAGAGTGTGGTCACTGAGGGCAGCATGAAAACGATGCATGCCACCTCTGCTGTAGAACAGCTGGGATGCAGGGACTGTGCTGTGGGATGTTACAGGAACATCAGCCCTCATAACGGGAAATACCAGTAACCAGAAGAAATACCCAGAATTTGATAACTAACAATTCCAAGTCTGTTTTTATTCATTTAAAATTAAACTGCAGTATGTATCTGACTTACTTTTCTTGGATATCCTCTGAGAAATATGAAAGCAAAATCCTGTATTTTGTCAAGAATTTTGCTTCTGTTTTCACAAAGGAAAAATGTTTACTAAGGCAACTTTATGATCCTTTTGAATTCAAAAATTAGACATGTACAGTAGACTTTTACCTCTCAGAAATCTCCATATTAGGGGAGAACCTTATACACATTCAAGTGAAAATAAAAACCACTAGGCAATTTTTTTTTTATTTTACCATATTTTTTGGTTGAGTTGTTTTTTAGGGGAGGTCTGTTTTTTTGTTTTTGGTGCCTAGGACTGAACCCAAGGCTTCCAGCTTGCTAGGCAAGCATTCTGCCGCTGAGCCAAATCCCCAGGCCCTGCTAGGCCCTATTTTTATAATCATTTACATACACGACATTAGCCTAAGCTTGATTTAGTTACCAGCTTTTGTATGCAAATATACGAGCAAACGTATGCTCATATGTGTTCTTCTTTTTCAGTATGGTCCATATTCTGATGTGTCTGAAATCACCACTGCCACAGGGCCTCCTGGACAGTGCAAAGCCCCTAGCGTTTCTTTCACACCTGATGGATGTGTCCTAGTGAGCTGGGAGGTGAGTTAGATGCACCAATTTCTCTTGCTTCTGCTTTACCCTAAATGTAGATGGAGCAGTCTACAAACCCAAAATATGTGTGTACATGATTTCTTTGCTCTGTATATAGTAATCTCTGCTGACAGGTATTACACTCAGAATTGGAAAATGATCAGAATTAAGAGGAAATCAGGGGTCTCTTTCCTGTCCTTGTTTTAGATTTGAAATGTCCCAGCACATGGTGGTTCCATCTTGAGTTGAGGTAGTGGAACACGGATGTGGTAGTTTCCTCATTGGTGGTGTTAAGTGCCTTACTTTCTACTCCTCAGAGTCCTGAAAGCTCAGGAGTGGACATCTCAGAGTACAGGCTGGAATGGGGAGAAGATGCAGAATCCTTAGAGCTCGTTTATCATGGGACAGACACCTGCTTTGAGATGAGAGCTCTGCTGCCTGCTGCAGAGTATTGCTGTAGACTGCAGGTAGGTTGTGGCCCAGTGTTGCTTACATAGACAGGGGTTCTAGCGGGGTACTTGAAGAAACTACGTCAAGGGCTATCGGGAGGATGGCAAGGAAAAGAGTCCTTTAAAAATAAACTGTGGTTGTTTGGGTAATTTATGGTTACCTTGTGCTTCTCTAGGAGATCCTAACTCATAAGAGCAAAACCAGATTCTTCTCTTCTCACTAAAGTTGCCTGTTCACTGAATGAATGACTGAGTACTCGAGCAAGGTGGCTCAGCTCCTTAGGAAAGATGCCATCTCATTCTCTGAGATGTGTACCTCAGTGGGAAAACCCCTTGGTGCTGACAGAACACAGAAATTCCATATACCATGAGTTGCAGCCCAGACCAACTATTGGAGTAATGTGAACTCAGTTACTTGACCCCAGCCCCAGTGGCCATGTTCAAAGCTACCTTACATTTGAGAGTGAACTTCGCATGACCTCAGGAACGATGGTGTTTAGTTAGTATAACCCCTAGAATCACAGGAATCATGGGCTTGTCTTCACTTCATTCACTTGGATAGATGATTTTTTTCCTCCTTTTTAAAGCCTTAATATCTTGAGAAGATAGTGTTTTCCATCTCTCTCTCTTTTTTTTTAATTTGTTCAGAATCAAAGGATGATCAGGAGCAGATAAATCAGATGTGGTTGTTGACCTTGAAGAATTGTAACTTGACACATACTTAATTTGAATAGAAAAGAATAAGGTGCCAGATGTAGCTTGCCGCCTGACTGAAGTCATGGGTCAAAATGCTTTTAGAAGTACACCCAGCATCTCTGGCCTCTTTGGAGAAAATACTCCCTGAATAAATTAACTTTCCAGGCCAACTGAAGCTTCTTTGTTAATTCTGAAGCCTGCTTTATCTTAACCATTTTTGATTAAATTTTTGGTTGCATACCATCCTTTCTTTTCTAGTGGAGCACCTGGGTTATAATAAACTGTTAGTGAGGCAGTGTTGGAGCACATTATCTGATCATTATAACAGTCGCGTGAGCCACTGGGAAGAAGCAGAATGCTGTGCCATATCTTGTTTTGGGAGCAAGGCTGGATATAAATAAAGAACTATCTGCCACTGTTTTAAAGAGCTTTACTCTGTGATGCTTTAAGTTTTGATGTCTTTTTTTTTTGTTTGTTTGTTTTGTTTTTGTTTTTGTTTTTGTTTAATCCTTCTGCCTCAGCCTTCTAAGTGCTGGGATGCCAGGCATGTTTTAATATGTTCGTGTGCTTTCCCTCCTTTCAGGTTGTGTGTTGTCACTTAGCACTGACTTCCCTGAACTGGGTTTTAAAAGATGGGATGATAAGAATAGGAATAGAAAATATTTTTAATTGTCTCTTCTTGCCAGGCTCTATGAAGGAGGTAGTACTTCGGTTAAGACCACCATTCGATCCCAAAGTAGAACTGCCAGCCAAAGGGTCTTCTCAGTCTACCTGTCATTGGCTCATTATTCACAAAGCACATAGGGATGCTTTCATTTGGCATTACTATCAAGTCAGGCTAACTCCAAATAAAATCAAGTTATACCTCAATATTTGTCACCTAAAATAATTGTCATTTTAACATCTATGTTTTGTTTTATAAGAATTGAATGAATTATTTCTTGTTTTACTTGGGAACTACTGAAGTTTAACATTCTTCTTAGGAAGATTTAAATCAAAAAGTAGCAAAGTAATTCTGTCCACGTGAGGCACATTGTGTATTATAGTCGTATCAAAAGATAGTTTTAAAATTATATTCCTTGAAAATGTTAATATGAAGTGGTATAGATCAAGAAGATATTTTCCATACAGCCAGGCCTATAAAAGAAAATAAGGTGTTGAATAGAATCCTGGAATAGAAAAAGAACATTACTCCAAAAATTGGTGAGATTTGTGTCAGGTCCGTATGTAGTTAATAGCGTTGTCCCAATGCTAACCCCTTGGGTTTGATCATGGTTCTGTGGTGCATAAAGTATGCCTGTTGGGGAAAGCATGGTGAGACGTACGCAGATACTTCTCTACTGTTGGAACTTTTCTGTAAGCCTCAAATTATTTTAGCCTAAAAAGTGTTCATAAAAATAGCACAGATTATGTTTGGTCCATTATCTTCTCAGTGGGAAGAAGTGAAACACATTTGCTGCCCACCACTCCACCAGGTTTTTACCTGTCCACTAGCTTAATCTGTACAGATCTTCAGTGAAGCTGGAGTGGTGGTCCCCATCTGACAGCTGAGCTAACTGGCACAAAGAATAAATTGTGTTAAGATTCCCCAGTTGCTAAACGAGAGAATCAAGATGTAAACTCAATTCCAACTCTGTATTTCCTTTGCTTCTATTGGTGTCTAATACCTGACACCAGAGTTAAAGGAGAGTTTATTTAGCTCACAGGTTTTAGAGGTTTCAGTCCATAGTTGGCTGGCTCCAAGATGGCTTTACAGAGCAGAGCATTTTATGGCAGTCTGAGAGAGCAAAAGAGACAGGCAGACAGACAGACAGAGACAGAGACAGAGACAGAGACAGAGAGAAGATCAAAAGGAAGTTGACAAGTAAGCAACACACAAAGTAGGAGGAAAAACAAGAGCTTGGGTCCTGGAGCAGGTGGCTGTGCAGTAAAATCAGATGGGGAAAACTTGTTTCCGACAAGCATTTATCATTCACCTGGAAAAGAACAGATACATTTTTTAAAATCTCCTATTGGAGTCCTAGGGCCACACTAGCCTTAAAACTCAGATGAACGCAGTTCCAGCTCCAGCTTTGCTTGCAAATCTGACACCTAAAATCATTTAGTCTGATGCTGAGTTGCCTTCTCTGTAAAAGGCAGATAAGAATGCTTGCCATTATTTACTGTCTACTTCTGGGGTTATCATGAAGACCAAATGGTGTGTTACAGAAGCTCAAGGGGGCCATACAAATGCAGTGTTGTTTTAATGTTAATTTTTATAAGTGATGATTGCTGTGTTATCTTTTACTTTATTAACAGAAAAGGATGTGATTGGCACATGTTGGGAAGTGGTAATTAGATGAAAGTGAATATTTTTGAGATTTATGTCCACTTGTATGTTTAGCGATAAAAACACTAGGTTATCCTGCATTAGAATGTACCCATGGTGCAATGAGCCCTTCATCTCACTGTCCCTTTTTTTAGGCCTTCAATCAAGCAGGAGCAGGGCCATACAGTGAGCTTGTGCTTTGCCAGACACCAGCATCTGCCCCTGACCCCATCTCCACCCTCTGTGTCCTGGAGGAAGAGCCCCTCGCTGCCTGCCCTGACTCACCCTCTGTGTGCCTTGTCCTGAGCTGGGAAGAGCCGTGCAATAATGGGTCAGAAATCTTCGCTTACAACATTGATCTTGGAGACAGCAGCATTACCGTGGGCAGCACCACCACCCACGCAGTGAAAGATCTCCTTCCAGAAACCACATACCGGTGAGTGCAGCTGCCACACCAGCGCTACAGCTACAGTAGAGCACTGGACCTTGTGAGCAGCCAGAGGCATGGGGTCACCCAGTGCCATGCCTCCCTAGCCCCAGCCTCCGCATCCTGTGACAGGAGCAGTGTTGCAGCTTGTGTTCGCTGTGCAGTCCTCTGTGTTTGTGAATAACTGCTTTTAGAATGTTTCCTTTGTACTTTGTCAAGTCTTTCTATCCCCTTAATCAATTCAGTTGACCCTGGACTTCCTGTAGAGCAGTAGTCCCTGGTCCAGCAGCTTTGGCATTGCCCAGAAGTTTATTAAAATACTGATTATCAAGCCCACCCACAGCTACCTGATCAGAAATTGTAGAGATTGAATGTAAATGTATGAAAAACACTGCCCTGGAGCAGTGATTCTTAAATGTCAGCATATGTTAGTTGCTTAGAAAGTCCTTGTGAAATACTAGTGTCTGAGGCCCACTCCCTAGACAGGTTTCACCAGGCCAACGCAGGCTGTGTCACAATATCTGTTGTCTTATGTAATTGCTCACAATGCAAACTCATTTCAGTGGCATGGGTTTTCTGTACCCTCCTCCATCTCCAGATAGCTTCAGCTTTTTGATAACCACTATGGGTTGTGTGTAGACCTCTAGGTCAGTGAAGAGTAGCACTGTCACCTCTGCTGTTCTCTACCTGTGCAATTAGTAAGGTTGCCTATGATTACTTTTTTGGGCAGTGTTGTATATTCAACTCATACTAAGCTAGGAAACAACTAAGACCTTGTTAGGCTCCTTTTTGTAAAGTAAAAAGCTGATAAAAATAACATGAGATTCTTTACTGTCTGATATGCACTGTGTTAAGTGTAAGGGAATCATAAATCATTTCGCTGTAAGATGAGGGAAGTTTTATTGGGAGATTCACGCTGAACAGTTCAGAAATTAACAGGCTGGAGTTAGCCATGACTTTGATTCCTCACTTCTTGTCTCTGTGACATTTAGCAAATTATTTAAGCCCCTTGTTCCTCAATCTCCTAAAATATAAAATGGGAAAACCAGTTGTAAGCGTGAGTGAGTTGATGTGTATGCGCATTGAAAAAATTTCAGGTACCTCTGCTGGGATCTGATACATGAACATGCAGTAAGTATATCATTCATGTTTCTGGAGAACAAATGAGCAGAGAAGAAGGTTGGCCCACCTCTGGAAATCTGGCATAACCCAGTAAGCAGAAAGACCTGGAAGGTTTATCTATGAGGAAGCAAGCTAAGTGCTAGAGAACAGCTGGTGGCACCAGGGGGCCCAGGGCCAGCTCACTTCCTCCTGGGAAGCTTCTCCGATGCACCCTTCCCCTGCAGAGGACTTTGCAGTGTTGAGGCGTCTCCCTCAGTAGTGTCTGCTGATTGCTGCCTTAGTTCTGCTGCTCTTAGATGATGAGAAAGTGGCCTGCAGTGCAGCACTGGAAACCTCCAGCCTTGCTGCTTGGGACTCCCCTCCAGGCTTCTGCTGGGGCTCTTTGCCTCAGTTTCCTCACCCCATGTTCATGGCACCATGATGTGGTGTGAGTCATCATGATGAGGAAAGTGGCTTTTCCCAGCGAGGACAATTCATTTTGAAGGTTGTTCTCCTTTTAATTATTTAATGTTGGAAATTTAACTGTGTGTATGTAGAGTGAATAATAGAGAGCTATGATCTCCTGGTGCAGGAATGTAATTGCATTTAACTTAGCTTAATGATGGATTTTCACAAAACTTACAAAGATATGCCTCTTAATTTGATTTACTTAATCAGTAATACTTACATTGATGGATAGTTCAGACTCTTGGAAATATGGAGAGTTTTTCATAGTAGCCTGGCTAGGATACCATTTGCTCAGGGTTACGTCACTTCCAAAATTGGAAAGCAAAGTTCTGTTCCCTTCTATTTAATTTGCAGCACTTAAGATTTCAGAGACTGATGAAATGAAAGTTTCAAAAAAAGTATTTGTGGACTCTATCTAAATTTGAAGACAAAAGTATTACCTAAGGTAAAAAGAAGACTTGTCAGGTTTGGATTGGAGATAGAGTTAGTGAATGGAACCCTTAGTGTTCATCAGGAAAGAGTTTTAGCTTTTCAGTGTTATGCTGAGAAACTTGATTGCTTATCTACAAAGTGCCTGATCAGCTTCCAGTGTGCAGAACCTACAAAGAGCGGAGCCCTTGTAATGTTTTTCTCTACTCTAGCAGAGAGAAGTATTTGCTGTATTTCAAACTATGATGCATATTACTAGTCTAATTTTGTATGTTATGAATAAAGATACACAATTTAAGGGCTTTTGTGTGAATATAGTATTAATTTGTCTAGAGTAGCCTAAGAATGGGGTTACTGAGTTGTATGAGTATATATTTTACTTTGTGGGAATTTTTCCCAATATAGTTATGCCACTTTTCATTCCTCACAAAATATAAGAGTTCCAGTCACACTTCATCCTAATAAGATAGATAGAGAGGGAAGAAGGGGTGGGGGCAGAGAATTACATATGTGCCTTGCTATAGTTCAATTTGTATTTTCATAGCTGTATAGTAAAGCTGTATTGATCATCTGTCTATCCTCTTTGGTGTGTGTTCCAGCCTTCTAGCCATTATTTAATCAGGTTTTCTGCCTATTGAATTTTGAGAGGTCTTTATAGTTCTGAGTACAAATCCATTGTTGGGGTTATTTTACAATATTTTTCCCGGTCTGTACCTTACCTTCATTCTATTAACAGTGTAAAAGTTCTTAAACTTTTTAAACATTTTTTATGCATCCATCCTTCCATTCTCATTCATTCATTCATTCAGTCATTCATTCGGTGCAGGGTCTCACTACACAGCTCACACTCATAGTGATCCTCCTGTCTCAGCTTCCCCGGTGCTGGGATTACTTGAGTGCACCACCATATCCCGTTCCAGTGGCCGGCACGGTACTCCCAGGATGGGACCGACTTGGCATGCGGTATCAGCAATCGAACCTCAGTCCTCATGCTTGCCAGGCAGGTACTTAGGCCACTGAGCTGTCTCCCCAGCCCCAAAAGTTTTTAATTTTAACCAGATCCAATTTTTTTTCCTCTTATGGAAGTCCCATGCTTTTCATGTCATATATAAAAACCCTTTATTTAATATGAGGCTATTAAAAATATCTCCTTTTCTATTAAAAGTTTTATATTTTATAATTATTGCTGTGATCCACTTTAAACAAAGTTTACTATCAGTTGTGAAGTTTAAGTTGAGGTTTATTTTGTTCTGTTGATAGCTAATTGCTCTTAGCACTATTATTTGAGAAGACTGGATGGTTTTGCACCTTTATCAGCAGTGAGCTGGCTGTGTGTAGGTCTGCTTCTGGAGTGTCGGTCCTATTGTGTGGCCTGTATGTCTGTCTTGTTCCCCGTACCACACCGTCTTGATTACTGCAGCTTCCTAGTAAGCCCTGAAATCAAGTAGTGTAATTCTTCTGACTTTATTTTTCAAATGTATGTTCGCTACTTTAATTTACATAGCTTTTTTCTTATTGGTGTGCATTTTGCACCACACAACAAATATGTTCATTGTGGGGAATTGGTACAGTGTGTACAATATGTAGTGCATCTTAATCCTTGACTTCCATCTTCTTCCCTTTCCCAGACCCAACAAAGTCAGTCTCAGCGTGTGTGTGTGTGTGTGTGTGTGTGTGTCTGTCTGTCTGTCTGTCTGTCTGTCTGTCTGTTCCTCTGTCTCTTTGTCTTCTCTCTGTCTTTCTTCCCATCATATATCATTTATAAAAGATAAATAACAAACTTTTAGAATCACCTTGTTTTATCTCTCTAGATGTGTTTTCTTTCCCTAATTGCAGTATCTCTATCAATTAATCTGGCGAGAGCTGGTTTCTTTACTCTGAGGCATCTTCCACTGATGAACACATGGGTCTCTGTTGGTACATGTTTCCTTTAATATTTTCAGCAGTGTTGTACAGTGTCTGTGCTCTTTCTTTCCTGTCTTTTTTCCCTTTGCCTTTGCACTGGCTGGCTTTCCAGGTAATTGGAGTCAGAGCAGTTATAGTAGAGATCATGCTCCTTATTCCCCATCTTCAAGGGAAAGCATTTCCCCTCACTCTGTAAACACGACAGTAGTCGTAGCTATTTTCATAGATACTTGTTTTCAGGTTGAAGCAGCTCTCCTTGTTTTCTAAGAATTTTTATCATGAATAGATTTCAGATTTTATCAACTGCTTTTTCTTTGTCAACCCATTTGAACATCCAGCTTTACTTCTCAGACTGGGATTGCCTAAAGCCTGAGTGAGGAATGAGAGAAGAGAAGAAAGGGAAAGAAAAGCTGAAGGGGGAGCTGTCCTGTTCTGAGCATTTCAGATCTCTCTCTAGCCCTCTTCTGTCTATTCTTAACTCCACACCATGCGCTGCCCCAAACAGGGTTTTCCTGGAGCTCTGAACCTGCCACATCCACTCCTAAATTTAAACTTCATGAGTTCCAACTAGGGGTGATGTAGAGAACACATGGTATAAATTCACTGCTGGTTTGGAGAAAATTCAGATTCTACCTGCCAGCTACTATTTACTTTTTAGCATTCTTAAATAGCTGCATCCCTTTGTCCAGACTTAATAGCTGTGCTTTTGGGGGAAATGGTGTAGAATGTATACATTCTGTCTAATATAAAAGGTACCTTTTTCCTCCCCTAACAGTATAAGGCATATTAGGTTGACTGGTAACTTAAAGGATTATTCTGAAAAATTCAGGCCAGTTGGACACCATATGATATTTTTCAGTGTTACAGTACTTGAATGATATTTTTATTTAGGTATCAACAACAAAGGCTATAAGTGAGAAATACAGAAAAATAAATTGGAAGGATGTTTGAAGCTGATCTTTTCTTGAAGAATTTCTCTGTGACTTATGTCATGATATTATGTTTTGAAACACTGTTTATAACCCAGATCAATTTTCACTATTGAAACTTTCCAAACTGTCGATACCACACCACTTAGTTGACTCAGTGGGATGCTGTTCCTCTAGCAAAGGGTCTAGGGAGAGGTTTCCACAGGAGGGCTGATCACAGGGAGAGAAGGAGGTGTAGACCTGGGAGTAGTTTTAACATGGGTGAAGCTGTGGGATTATTGTGAGGTTATTTGAGAAAACAGCAATGTAGGGAATACCTGTACTGTACAGAAGAGAGGGAGGGTTCGGGAGTCCTTTGGTCAGGAAAGGAATGGAGAAGTGCTGAGTGAGGCTGTGCCAGCCACTGCATCCAGGCTCCAAGGACGTGCAGCAAGTCCGAGTGCAGAGCAAGTCCCAGAGGGGTGGAGCAGTGCCTTTACATGTGCTCAGTGATCTCGGAGAGCTGTTTCAGTCAGCTGGTTGAGAAACAGGGCAACAAGAAAAATAGCAATATGTAAAATAGTGTTTTATATATTTTACTACATTTTACGTACATTTTGACTCTTAGCAGATGTTAGGTTCCTAGGCCATAAAAGTGGTGTTAATATATCTTTTCTCCTCATAACACTGCACATAATAAACATCCAGTTAAGACTTGCACAGCTGATTTTTGCACTCTGCTACTGGCAGTGTCTGTCCACCTGACTCTTGTTAAGGACTTAGTGGTAATGCTGGCTAAGAAGCTGTACGGTCCTGTGGAAGGCTGGTTGTCCTTTGTGTTTGACTCTGGCTTGTTCTCCTATTAAGTTTACTCTTCATAGTTCACCTGCTTCCAAATAATTTTGATATGGCTAAAGAGTACCTAAAGGAAAATATAAAAGCATGTGTTTAGGATACCTTTCCTTAACACATATCTTCTTGTTGTTATTCCACTTCAAGAGTTAAAGGTGATTTTATCAGTCTGTTTTTAAAATAGTACTGTATATGAGTACTGTATACACAATCCTCTGAGTTATCCACTTCCTTGTCTTAAGTAATTCTGCTTGTTTTTATTGTACAGTATTGCTTTAGGGCAAATAATAAATACTCAGTTCAATGTTTATTTCTCGTGGTGAAATGCTACTTTTTAAACCTGCGTTCTTTGTGTTTTTCTTTTTCCAGGATCAGAATTCAGGCTGTAAATGCAATTGGAGCTGGACCATTTAGTCAGTTCATTAAAGCAAAAACTCGGCCGTTACCACCCCTGCCTCCCAGGCTAGAATGTGCTGCAGCAGGGCCCCAGAGCCTGAAGCTAAAGTGGGGTGACAGTAACTCTAAGGCTCATGCTGCTGACGACATGGTATACACACTACAGCTGGAAGACAGGAACAAGAGGTACGCTGGGACGAGTGCCTAGAGCTTCCACTGTCATCTCGTGGGGCGAAATCAGCTGGTTCATCCTTACTCATTCTTAGCCCCAAACACTCTCTCCTTGTTCGGGGAGGAACTTGTATATTTGACGCTTACATTTTTATGCTCAAAGTTGTACCTTCCGTTCTCCATTTAAAATTTGTAAACATTCAAAAGATCCTGATTTCTCTACTGTGAAACTACATGCATTTTCCTCTTTATGAAGCCAAATAATGGGGAGAAAATATCTAAAAAGAAAACAGCCAAATGCAAGTTTAGGTTGTGTGATAGCATTGTATCACTCACGAGTGCAGAGAGAAATAAGACTTGGAGATGTTCCTTCTTTAAATGTTCAGTAATCATGAGGACAAACCTGCTTACCGTCCTACGAGAGCGGGGGGTGATGCGCAGATGAACATTGCAGTCTGTAACTGTGGGCAGTGCAATAGCAAATCAAACAAAACAAATAAGAGGGTTTTTTTTAAATATAATTCTTTTTTTTTAATGTATTTTATTTATTTATTTATTTATTTATTTATTTATTTAGTGTGTGTGTGTGTGTGTGGCCAGCTCAGACCACCAGGGGACGGGGCTGGCTGGCATGTGGTGCTGGGGGATTGAACCGCGGTCCCTGTGCTTTGCTTAGCTTAGCTTGTTCTAAGTAGGTGCTTTAGACCACTGAGCCATCTTCACCAGCCCATAAGAGGGATTTTTTTAAGACTCCATGTCCAGAAAACACTTGTGGCTATAGAAATCAAATCCAGCTTTTTATATTATATTTATTTAACCTAACTTCATTTCCTGTGAAAATGATTGATCAGAAGACAGTCAGCCAAACTGTACTTAATAATAATCAGATGCTGAGGAAAAGTTAGTAATAACAGAATGTTCTGTTACCCAAGGTCCTAATCAGAGAATCTGGCCGAGGGAGTGGGAGAGCACTACAAAACCAAAGCAGCACAGACCTGAGCAGTGTGGGAGTGTCTATCACTTCCCCTATGCTGCAAATAGTATTCTCTTCTTTGGCATGGGGTTGTGGTTGCCACAGAACCACACCTTCCAATCCTGACCCTTTCTCTGTACTCACAAGCTTTCACTAATTCATTGCAGTAGAGCCCTGTGGGCTTTCCAAGGGGACCAAAGTCCAGAAGTCAGCAGGGAGCCTGAGTCTGGCCCCTACTTGTATAGCCACTGCAGAGCATCAAGCTGCTGGGAGAGTGCACTGTAAAGACTGCACAGGGACCTGGACTGGCCTGAGTGGCTCTGAGGCTCACTGGAAAAACAGTGGAGAAACTGAGAAGTAACAGGCAAAATGTCCTCCTGTAGTCTTTATGTAGGACTGCTGGGGCGTAAGGAGCAACACAAGGTGCTCCCTTGGCTTCCCAGGACTTTGTGAGATGTACGCAGGGAGGTGAATGACCAAGTGTGCTAGAGAAAGGAGAAAGTGAAGACATGGCAAAGACAAGCCCCCTTAGGAAAGAGGCTGCTAGACTTATTGTCCTAAAGAGGAAACAAAGAAGTTCTAGCATTAAAAAAAGTGAGAAGACAGACAAGAGAGATAGGAGGTACAGAAGAGGAGGATGAATAAGTTGGTTTCAGTTTTTTCCTTGCCTTTAAAGAAAGTATTTAATCCCCAATACAACTTACTTCACTTAAAGAAAAAAACTGAAATATCAGCATGTCTTTAACACTTCCCTCATTCCGGAGACACAATACCCAGCACCCACAATATAAAGGAGGAGAGTGTATTTGGGCTATTTTCAGGAGGCTCAGACCTTCCATGGTCTGGGCAAGGGCAGCTGGGATTTCAGGCACATGCCACCACAACTGGCTTAGATTTGTTTTTAAACTGTACATTTTGTGTAGTTAACACACCATCAAATATATCTATATATCTCTGTTTTGGTGGTATTTTGAATAGCCACTAACTTTGCCTGGCATTCTGTTGAAGTTGTAAATTGTCATGGAAATTTAAGCACGTTCTTGATACTTTATAGCACAGAGAAATGTATAGAAGGATAGCTCGCTCATCTTCAGTAGCTTCTAATGCAACTTACATTAAACACTAGTTCTCCATAATTGCAAAAGAAAAGTTGCAGAGATCCAGTTGACATTCTGAATGTGTCCAGTTAGATGCAGTTTTCTTTGTTTTTTTTCAATAAAAAGAAAAGGGAGAAAGAAGTGGAAAAAAAAATTTACAAGCCTGCTTGGAGAGCTGTTAACAGTAACTCAAATAATCACAGCACACTAGTGTCACAGAAGAAACATGTTCAGGAATTTGGAGGAGGCAGAAAACACCTGAGCACAAAGATCAGGAGAGGTTTCTTTTCTTTTCTTTTCTTTTCTTTTCTTTTCTTTTCTTTTCTTTCTTTCTTTCTTTCTTTCTTTTTTTGTATTTTTTAGGGAAGGGTCTACAAGGTGTTTAGGGTCTCACTACTAGATCATACTCATAGTGATCCACCTGTTTATGCCTGATCTGGACTCCAAAGTAATCCCACTCCCAAGAGCTGGGCTTACAGGTGCAGGAGAGGTTTCTTAAAGGTGACATTTGGACTTGGTTTCGCAGTATCTGGGAGACCCAGTAGTTTGATGAAAGAAATCAAAAAGTGAGTGTACTATGGCAAACCAGCTCTGGGAGAGAAAGTAAGGCTTCTATTGATAAAAGAAGCCATCCATCCTCACCCAAGGACAAGAACAGTTTATCGAGTACTTGTGTATAGGACCACACGTCCGTTGGCTGTGTTTTCACAGGATTTTTACTTTACTTGCAAGGAGCTTAACCGAAGCCACCTGGCAAGATCAAGAATTATGACCTACCAGAATTATGATAAATATATAAAAGTAGCATTTGGGGAGATGTTTAAATGAACCTTTACCATTTTCCCCAGGGCTTTGTCCTCTGGTTCTACTACATCAGAAAGTATGAAGCAGAAAAACTGTTGGAGGCTGTACTTGGAATTAGAGCCAGGGCCTTCCCGTCCCCATGCTCTGCCTCAGCTGCCACCTCCAGGAACACTGGGGGGCTGACTCTGCAGTCAGGGTGCTTTGTCTAGTGAACTGTACAGATGTGTGCTCTAATCCAAAGTTTTATGTGACATGGAACAGTTGTTAGACACAGAATAAAAATTCCACAAACACTTGTCCTAATTAAACATGCCAGGCAGAAAATAGGGCAGAATCTGATCATCATAGCCACCCCTCCAAGGAAAGCACTCATGTCTGTCCGTGTTCATCACAGCAGTGACTTGCCTGAGAAAGTGGTGGTTTAAGAAATCTGACCATTAGGAACAGTATTTTTCTTAATTTTATGACCTGGAATCCAAATTTATCTTTTCTAAATTAGATTTGTCGGTGCACACAGAAAGTTATTAAAGTGATGGGAATACAGAGCATAATAAATTCTCATTCTACTGGTAGAATAATTTTCCTTGGATTTAATAGGATAAGGACAACCTAATTTTAGTTTGAAGGTGACCTTCTTGGTGTCTTCAAACTGAACATGTGTAGTAATTGGTCTCTTGGCTACAAACCTTTGTATTTGGGTCTTGACTTGTAGAGGTCATAGAGAAACCATTTGATGTAGATACATTCTGATCCTTGTGATTAGCATAGTCTTTACCCCCCGTAATCTTTAGGCTTCTTTAGGTCTTGTACCTGGGTTCACCTTTTGAAAGAACAGTATCTTCCCAGCTGACAGCTGACTTCTTTAGCAAACCTGTTACTAGATTAATTTGCAGTTGAGGCGCTTGAGGAAAGCACACATGCGCTTTAGTGTACATACTCGGTTCGCTCACTACCAGTAGGTTCTTACTGTGGATGTGACAATCATGTATCCTGCTTGTCGAGGTGAGAACTGGAGACAGTTTTTTTTTTGTTTGTTTGTTTGTTTGTTTGTTTGTTTTTACATACTTGGTACAGCATCTCTCTGCACAGCTCAGACGTGTAGTGATCCTCCTGTTTCCAGCCTCCCCAGCTCTGGGATTACAGGCATGCACTACCATGTCCAGTCTCTGGCCGACTCAGTAGGGCCTGTGCAGCATGTGGTGCCGGGGAGCAAACCTTGGTCCCTGCATTTGCCTAATCAGGCACTTAGTCTGCTGAGCTATGTTGCCAGCCCCAGACAGACAAATTTTTAAGTTTGCTCTCTTACCTGTCAGTTCATAAAATAATCTGTCATGAACAGGTTCCTAACCCATCATTGTGCTCATTTGAGAGAAGAGCGCCAAGGTCTGTGTTCTGTAGCTGTCCTTGCCAGCTGTGGAAGTGTTCTATCTGTAAATCCAGGCTCGGCTGTAGCTGAGAGTTGAGTCCATTTTGGCTCCTAAACTGTGACTGTCAGGTTTGCCTGGACCATGAAATGAGATTAAATGCAACTGAGGGTCTGCCTTTTAGCCTCAGGTCTTTATAAACCACATGTGCATTAAATCCTGAAGAAAAAGAAGACCCTTATAAGTGACTGGAACATGTCATGTCTTCGTCTTTGGGGTTTTGGCTTCTGTAATTCACATGTAAGAAAATGAGAAAAGTACTAACTTGCTTGAAGAGTAATAACCATGTCCACACTCCCTGAAGTCTTGCAATTTGATGTGCTGGTATATGATGCTTATAAGCCTCTCCATCAAACAATATGAACTGACTCAAGGATTTATAAGTAATAGTTTGGATCAAAAATATTTTTTCAGCTTTCTAAAAGAAATTTGTGTGTATTGAGCACCTGCAAAGTGCCGAGCACTGAAATTATCAATAATATTTAGTTCTTAAATAAAAAATGAAGCATTCTAGTTTGTCCCCACCAAGTTTAAGCTTATTTCATGCAAATAGAAGGGACTTCACAAGGCATCTTGCCTAAACCCTTGCCTCAAGGCAGATAATGCTAGAATTCATATCTCCTGGACTTGCTAGGTTAAGTCTCAACCCCACCCCCACCCCATGTAAGACATTTATTTCTCATGTATTGAAGCATTTGACCTGCAGTGTTTCTAATCCGTGTTTGTGTAGCAACCTTAAAGCCGGCCTCAACATTTGTAGGACTAAGTTTATACGTACTGATTAGATTATGATTATTCAATCAGCAATTTTTTCGTGAATTACTACTATGTGGCAGGCTGTATGTGGTATGTGGCCTATCAATAAGAGCCATCTTGCTGAGGAAATGAATTAACATTAAAGAGTGAATTAAATAGTCAACTGACAGGACAACAGATCTTATTTAATTTCAACTGACATAAAAATTAGATTAGTTTGGCCTTGTGTTGATTAAGTCTATTATTCTTAACAGATCCAGCACAGAAGAACCAAATATCTTTGGTTCTCATGTTATGCAAGAAAAATACATGCCCAAAGTAAACATTTTCATAATGCCACATTAACCTGACATAGGCACTAGAATTAGAGGATTGGCTCATGTGTGCTGACATTGTAACGCTGTACCAGTGACTTTGAAGATGCATTTGTCGGCATTACTGAAATGAAATGTTCCACTGCCCTCACAGAATTGGAGTTAGTGCTGGTCCTGACCTTCATGGGTCCATGTTCCCTGATAATTGTACACAGCGCTGAAGCAGGAGGAACGTAAATTCCAGGAATGCATTTGTGGTTAATCTGTTGTTCAGGGCTAGTCAGACAGCCTGTGTTTTTTAAAGCCAGGCACAAGTGAAACTGGGCCAGGGAGAAGGGAATTAATAGACTTGATAATTGCCACTTGGTCTCCATTAACTCAACCCTTACTCCTGTGACAATTTCCCCTTCAGCCAACACAACTAGAGGGACATTGTGATGTTTACAGGCCTGTTGGCTTTTAGAGAAGACAGAAAACACCTGTATCTTATGGCTTCAGGGTTTCTTTAAACTCAAAGAATACAAACTGGCAACTAATAAAAGTGGTCAGGATATGTGGGCACTGAGGAAAGAGTGAACTTCCTTATCATTTTTTTAAAATAGAATAAGTCCCACTTCCATTTCTCTAAGAGGATATTGCTGAATTAAATGATAATTGATATAAACCAGCAGCTCAGGGTCAGTTCCTGTTCATTACTTTCACTTCTGTAGACTAGAACCATAGTCCATATGATCATTTTTGTTGGATAAGTGGCATTTTTATATTACCTTGAGCTTCAAGAAGAGAAATATAAAAATTCAACCCATTAACCAAAGGTACTACTTTTAACCTCACAGAAGTCAAAAAGGACAGTGAACAGCCAGGAACAGAGGGTCGGAAATGGACCAGTGTCTTACTAGTCTCTTTGGAAATAGCTCCTGGTACTTTAATAAGCAGACCATAAAAAGCATTTCCCACCAGTGTCAAAATCATTGTAGGAAATGCACCTCGCCTGCCTCAGGTGTCCCAACATGGTGCCATCTGCTTCCCTTGCTCCTGCATACAAATGGAGGACTTCATGTTCCCAGCAGGGTGAAGGGCAGATGCCACCAATTCCTGTTTTGAACATTTTCTGTTCCCACATGCCACTTGAGTAGCATAGGAGACTCACACACACACTCCATGGAGCCAAGGGAAGATCAGAAAAACGAAGAAGAGAGCAAAGACAATAGCATGTCCTTGTTAATCTAGCTATAGTGATCTTAGGAACAGCTGTTGACTTGTACTATTGTGAAAGATGTTTTGAAAGGTACCACGTGCAGCCTTTAGTAAGCTACAGGCCATTTTAGGTCAGCAGATTAGATCATTTGGGGGAATTATTATTAATGGACTGCAGTTAGCCTGTACTGGGCCCAGGGATTATCAGATAACATCGAAGTAGTAAACAAAATCCCGAACACTGTCTTATTCATCACCTATAAATTTAATCTATAATCCATTCAAATCATTCTTAAATATTTCTTAAGGAAACAGATTATAAAAGTAATCTCTTTATATATCATTTCCTCCTAAAATGATTTAAGATAAAAAAAAAAAACAACATTCTAAACTTCCATTAGTTGCCCCTGAGTACAAAACGGTCACCCATCTCAGTATTAAAATTTAAAATTCTGAGATTAACAGTATCCCTTTCCTCCAAATCTCTTAAAATGACCAAAAGCTATTATACCTTCCTAGTATGATGTTTCATACAGAATCATATAGTTTGCTTCTTTCATTTTGGTTTTGTAAAAATTCCCACATCGAGTGAGAGAGGCAGTCATTATCTTCTGGAAGTTGAGCCTCGGGGAGCTACGTGACTTGTTCAGGTTCAGCGTGAGGAGCAGGCTTTCCCCGAATTCAGGCCAACATCAGTCTCTGGAAGTCTTTGTGTCGCTGAAATGCACACCCCTACCCATCCATGGAGAACTATGACACAGAAGTAGAATAAACAAAACTATTTTGTGTTTGCAAGGAAATAGAGTATTTTCAGCTATTTTTAAATAGTTTTTATTTGCTAGAGCAGTTACAGGTGTATAGGAAAATTGGTGGGGAATATAGAGATCCCCACATGCCTACTGTCCCCACACCCATGTCCTTTCCTCACCAGAAAGGGTGACAGCAGCGCCTCCGCATTCGTTACAGTTACTGATTGGCACATCATTGTCCTACAGAGTCTTAAGACTGTTATGGCTCATGTTTGGTTTTGTACATCCTGTGGGTTTGAGCAAATGTATGGCAGTGTATTTTACTGCTGGTCTCACACAGAGTAGTCTTGCCACTCTTAAAGTGGAGCATATTGAAGCATTTGTAAATTACTGGGAGGTCACCAATAGTTAGACCCATAACACAAATTATCATCCAAGTGTTCTGTTCCAAGATGCCACAGGCAAAGCTGAAGCAAGTCAGGAACAGCTACCAAGAATTCAGGTAGAGTGTAGACTGTTAATGATCTAATCTTCTTCTGTTTTCTGTATATTTTTAAATACTGTTGAGTACTTCTCCCCATTTTTCCTCTCCATGCATAAAAATGTAGTGGCCACAGAGGGCTTCATGCGACCCCACTCCTGTTTGCATGTTTCTGGGGCCCAGCTCTGCCAGGGCAGGGTGTGTGGTCTTCACAGCCACCATTTTCCTCTCCCGCTGAAGAGAGCCTCAAGGGCTGTCGTAAGAGGGATGCCACTCCAGAGGTATCCGGCTTCTCATCTTTGGCGAACAAGATAAATCATTCATAAGCTTTGGTGCTTTGCCATTATTAACAGTAGTGTCATTAACAATATTTATGCACTATTAAAACCAGAACTTATTATTTCATAAGTTTTAGACATTGTGTAATAGTTTCTCCTTTCATTATTTCATTTAATTCTCACAAAGTGTATACTGTTCTACCTATTTTATAAGCAGCATGCTTTGTTAGAGAACCTGAGAACCCAGCTGGTCAGCTGGACGCCAGCCCGTGTCTGCTGACTGCAGAGCTTGCACGTGCTGCCCTGGACCCCTCAAGGTTGGATGGCGAGCCAGTGGGCGAGCCCCTCAGTAGAACTCCCAGGGGTTCCCACCAGGATGCTCATGAAATGAAAGTCAAAGCAAACATTGCAGTTTTACTCCTTGGCCATTCAAGTAGATTGAAAGTCTGTTTGGGACAGGGCTGAACGTCTGCCAAGACCATACCAGACACAGCAGAGTGTCACAAATGTTGGTTGACCTATGCTTGTGGGGTCATAAACCACTAGTAGGGGCCTTCAGAGCTGCACCTGAGAGCCATGGAGGTTCTCAGGCTGCATCTGCCTGGGTCAGATCCCTGGAGGATGATCTGCGGCACTGGGGTGCAGGGTTTGCAGCCATCAAATAGTGCAGTGTTGTGGAGTATGGTGTAGTGAGCTTTGTGCCAAGATTATTTGCACCTGTGCTCCCGGTTTACAGACGTGAGAAACTGCCACTTAGCACGGGCAAGAGAGCTGGCACCAAGGGTGGAACTGTGCTTGGAGTCCCAGGCTGGATGGGTGGGTGGAGGAGTGTGCAGGGCAGAACAGCCTTAGCGCAGAGTGGGGAGACAGCTAGGAGAGAGCAGACACAACTCCTGCTACCCACAGGCAGCCTCAGAAAACAGAGTACTGAGGGCTCAGTGGCCTCTGCCTGTGAGTCCGTGTGCCAGCGCTGGGGTGCATGAACGTGTGCGGGCCTCAGCAGCCAGCTTGTACCCTCCAAGCCTGAGGGGAGGAGTGGATCAGGACCGCTGTGTGGGCACCACCACCTCTGCATGCCCGGCCTTGCACCAGGCTCAGAGTCCTTGGTTGCATTTTAAATGTGGAGTCTTGAATCCTTGTGTCTTGGGACATTTGGTGTAGTTAATTCTATTACAAAAGGCCTCTGGCTTACTCAAGAATTTTAAAATAAAGTCAGCCTTTAAAGAAACAGATCTAAAAGAAAAGATTAAATTGTTCTTTGTAGAACAAGTATTTGATGAATATTTTTAATTCTCAGAGTGATTGTAGCCACAGGGTTGTTATCCTAACTGGAGTGCCCTGGAGTGGTCACTGTGCCTGTCGTCATAAGTCATTGGCTCGGACAGGACGAGAATCTTTCTTGTCGTACCTCCTGGAATGATGGCAATAATTACATAGTTGGGATGAAAGAGGAATCATGTTCTTTTTGTGTTGGTTTATGCAGCTTTTAGTATCCTTTGTTTGGTCCTTATTATTTAGCATTTGGGGAACACAGAGCAACAGAAGTCACAGCCAGCGTGTACATGGGATGTGAAGGCCTACCTGAAAGACACTTAGGCTCAAAGACCACACTCTCAGGCTGGCACTTCTTCATGAGTTATCACCTTTGATGCTCATCACTGTATTCTGAGCTCACACTTATCTGCAGGACTCAGCCTGAAGGAGGATGATGGCCTCAAAGGAGGCCCCCAACTAGGCCTGAGGCCAGCAAGGCAGCCTAGTCTGTAGGGCCCACCTGCTACCCAGAAAAGGAAAACAACCTCTGCATTCACCAACAGTGACATCTTTTAGAAGATGGACTCCTTCTAAAAATCCTGTCTTCTCAGCATTATAGAACGGCCATAACTCCTAGTGACTATCACATATCGGGATTTGTCTAAGCACTTGTTTTAACCCACCTAACCTGTAGGAGCTCTACGAGGTAGGTTCCATCCTTACCTTTTTGTATACATGAGAAAACTGACACACAGAGAGGCTAAAAAACTTTTCTGGTGTTTGAAACCCACAAAGCAAATTTTCTTCAAAGAACTTGCACCTATGGAGAATTTATCCAATCTCCAGACCTCAGGGAAGGCAGGTAGAAGCTCGTTACCTCTAAAAAGTTTTCAAAATTAAAACCTTTGAAACAAAGTGCCAAATTGTCTGTTAACCATAAGAAGAGCATATTTTCAGAAACCAAATATTGAAAGGTGAAATTTTAGGGTTTTATGAGCTGACTCATATTTGAAGTTGTAGCTCTGGTATGTACATTTAATGAATTTCTTTGTTGAAGCATAATCTGAAATTAGAAATGAGTGTGAAATGATTTTCCTCTTATAAAAAAACAGTGATAGTCTTTGTCTTTTATCCCATAATTTCATTCTTACAGCATTTTCTGCTCCTATATCTTTTTTTTTTAACCTGAAAGAAAAAGTAAGAGGAACATTAAAGTGAGAGAAGTATTCACATTTAAATGACATACAGATGTGCTACATCTGCATTTAATGTCTCCCTGGGTGGCTCTTGCTGTGCCTCAGACTGAGGTGAAGACTTTGGGCACTACTGTCTTGCCTCGTTGCTTAACTCCTGACCTTGGAAACTGTGTGTCCACCTCAGGATGCCGGCCTACATGCCCTGAAGAGACCAGGGTAAATCTGGTTTTCCAAGTAACCATTTGGAGTTGGAATACCACTGCAAATACTTACCTAAATTGCACTGTTTTTTCCATTTTCCAAAACTCCTAGGGTTCTTTGTGTCATTACCCCCATTTCACTCAAGAGCAAGCCCCATGCCAATGATGGTGACCCTTCTAAAGCTTTCAACAGTAACAGTCTGTGCTTACCATTTCTTTTTGCAATTTTTAAACACAATTTGAGAACATAATAAGGAAATTCTCCCTCTACCCTAAATTTTCATACATAAAAGTTTTTGTGGGATAGGAGGTCAGACAAAAAAGTGATAGCTTTTGTCAAAACAAGTAGACCATGATGTCATTCAGCGTAGATAGCAGGGGTCGGGGAGATGGCTCAGTGGAATAAGTGCTTCCCTGGCAAATGCAAGGCTTATTTTAGGAAAGGCTGGAAGAAAAAAAGTACTACTACTTTCTCTGTACTCTCAGTTCCTCCTGCTGGGAGTCCAAGCTGCCAGCTCCCACCTTACTCTCCCCAAGGGCCTGCAGCTGCAGGGTGGCCTCCTGGCAGTGCCTCCTCACCTGCACTGAAAGGGGGTCTAAATGCCAAGCCTGGCCTCTGTGCTGGTGAGGTCTTCAGAACCTTCGTTTGAGGCATTCAACTTTTCTAGACAAAAAGAGGGCATTTCTTGTATTTTTCAGTAATACTATCTTGGGGCATGAATTATGCTCTAGTGGAAAAATTTTAAATTTATGACAAGTATCTGTTTCCATGATGCTTTTTATAAATTGGGATGTAGTTTTATAAGACTAATAGAGCACAGTGGTACAAGAACAAAACAAGAAGTTAGTGAAACAAAATAGTCTAGAAACAGCAAGCTTTGAGAGGTACCTGTCTTTGAAAGTTTTATGTCTGGCATTTGCTCAATTTAGATTACTTTACAAAATTAAAGTACTGAGTATGCTTCAGTAAGTCTCCTTGTGACCGTGAATGCTACCGCCTACATACATAATTGAATCTAAGCATAAATTTATGCTGAACCTGTTTCAAAAGAACACATTCCTAGTGTGGCATGGCGGGAAAATAACGTTGTGCCTAGTAGCATTTTCCAGACGGAAAACCTTGAGTTTTGAGACAGTCTTGTAATGAAGATCTAATGCTTTCACTTCCTAAATCATGACTTTCACTGGTGATATCATTAAGGGCAGTCACTCCACTTAGAGTTTGAGTTAATAAATAGCTGTTGGCCTCTTGCATTAGCGAGGAAATCTTCATTAAAGTGGTAATGTGTCAAGAGCACTAAACAGGTTGCCATGGTATTCATGGGTTTCAGTCTGGACTCTGGCTCTCCCTGAAATTAAAAACACTTTACCTTCAGTAAAAAATACTTCCTGTCATATTAAAACAGGCAGAATGTTAAATAGGTGACAGAACTAGGGCTTAGGAACTCAACTGTAAAGGCTGATGAACTCCTGGCCTGGATATTTTAAAGTGAATATTGACTGTGACAGGTTTAGGGTTTTTCTGTCTTGTTTTGTTTAATTTATCGACGTGTGTATCCAGCCACCTGCCGGGTACTCTTGAGGCACACAGCAGAGCTGCTGTTGCCCTTCAAGCCCTCCCACACACGGGATCAACTGGCCTATGGAATTAGGGCTCACTCACCTACAGGGGCAGCACCTAGCACACAGCAGATGTTCAAAGTCTGTTGTGAAATGAATGCATAAATTCTGCTTCCCCTTGGGCCCAATCAGCCCAAGGGTTAGATGTTTTTTATTGTGACTCTGTCACTGACCAACTTGTAATAGTGTCTGAAGACAGCAGCTTATCCTCCGCTGGTGTACAGAGCACTGGCAGTGAGGCTCAGTTGGCATATATTGACCTGGGACAAGACACTGTGGTCGATTGTCACTCAGGAAGTGATTCTCAGACCATCCATAGGCCAGCAGGATGTAGATCCTGAATCTACTGGAGATCCTGTATGACTTACTGGGAAGTTATTTCCCAGTAAGTTAACATTGACCTTATTGCCTACTGTACACAGTAAGTTAACACAGATCGACAGACAGGTATACATATTTGTATGGGATGATTGTTTTCTATTAGTATGTGAAAAATGTGAACAATTGATATTTCTATCATCCAGCTGGTGGTGGCAAACCTACGGCCTGTGCTCCAGAGTGAACCACTGTGGGCTGTTTCTATTATTGAAAGCTCTAAATGGTTCGCTATCACTAGACCATAGCTAAAGGAACCTCATTCCAGTTTTCATATGTACTCCCATTTGTTCTTCTTTTAAACAAATGTGCATTAGGTTGTAATTTAACCATAACATAGCAACTGGGTGATTCAGACGGTACAGAAACCATTTATCAAGCTTGCCTAATCTGTTCCATTAGTTTGTATCATAATTAATATGTTCGTCTCATTAAGAGGAGCTCAGGTAGCTAATGGATTCTGTTCTCTTCTTAGGTTTATTTCCATTTACAGAGGACCCAGCCACACTTATAAGGTCCAGAGACTGACGGAATTCACGTGCTACTCCTTCCGAATCCAGGCAACCAGCGAGGCTGGGGAAGGGGCCTTCTCTGAAACTTATACCTTTAGCACAACCAAAAGTGTCCCCCCCACCATCAAAGGTTTGTAGGCATGGATTTTCCCTGCTGTCCTATAAGAATAAAGAATGTGGGGGTGTAAAGTAGGGTGCTCAACTCTAACTTTAAATATGCTTTAGTATTTCCAATACCAGCATAAGAGAATCAAGTGTATATGAACGCTCCTTGCACCTTGCATAGTAGGTGGGGCATTCTTATCCCTACAAATGATAAAGAAAAAGAACAGATCCAAGTGGCAGAGTTGGATCAGAATGAGGGTCGATGTCTGGTGTTACAGTATTCACAACAGTTTGCCAGAGAAGGCTTGAAGCCCTCCTTTCTTTCCCCAAGCCATTCCGAAGAGCAGAGATCAGCATTCACCTTTGGGTGATTTGGTTAGCCTAGTGATCAGGACTGACCTGGGCGGCATCTTGGGTCCAGCACTCACAGAGATGCTTTTGGAGAACTGTAGCTGCAACCTCACATGTTTATCTTGAGGCGTGCCAGGTACTACAGAGGTCTTGAGACCCTATGTATTCAGCTCTTCTCTCAGAAGTGAACAACAGCCACTCTGCCTGGACCCTTCACCCACCAGCTCTGCTGAGCTCTCACCCCTCTATTTCCAGCCATAGAGTTGTGCCTGACTGGCCAGCTGGTTTGCAGGGCAAGGGAGATAACAACATGTGCTCACAGACCCCAAAGCCATGCCCCTGTCACCCATCATGGGTCCTGTGGAGGTCCCTGCTCGTCTTTAGAGACAGCTCTTGTGACTTTATCCAGCAGCTGTTCAGAATGATCCTTGGACTGATGAAAGAGGGACAAGAGTAACACATGCAGGTCTTCTGTGTGTTTGGCCCCATGACTCCTTCCATGTGGAGGAGCCAAGCAGCCACCACAGAACATTAGTCAGTTACAGCAGGGTGGGGGCCTCCAGGATCCGGGTTAGAGTCTGGTCTGTCTTGGCTCCTTCCAGAGCTAGTTTATGGTAAATGCCTTTGCCCTGCTTCTCTGCTGTTCAGGTTCTTTGGCAGCTTCTCCTCTTCCTCTTTTATGTGACCCAAAAATTAGTACAGATGTGCATAGTGTGCCTGCCCCAGCTGTGCATCACTGTGGCAGTAAATGCCCTGCCCCTTGGTGCAGTTTTTTCTTTTAGCTTTGACAAAGACAGCTCCTGAACATGTGTGGTTGCTCATTTTGCTAGTGCCTGGAAAAGGTTACCATCTTTACCAGCTACCAACTTCAAGGGCCTTTCTCATATTGAGAGCCTCTGCCTGTGCCTCAGCATGATTCTGGGTGGGAGACTTGCTTATGAAAACCAGAGCAGCAAACTGATAGCCCTTGCATGTCCTGCTACTTCTACTCTAAAAGGGCATTTTCCCTACGCTGCCTGCCATATGATCAAATTGTTTTTCCTCTTGTACATTCAGGAAATTATTGACATAAGCAAAAGACTTTAGTCTGATAAGATTTTTTATTTAGTTTTCTGTAAATTGCTTGAAGCTTTCACCAAGTTTTTCCATCATAAGCTTTTTTAAAAAATAGAAAACTTGTTTTTCTGAAATGATATATTTTCAAAACTGCAAGTAGAAACAACTGCCTCTAGAGCATTAATTACATGTAATTAGAAATTAAAATGTAGATGGGTTCAAAGAGAAAATGTGAAAAAATAGAAAAGTATTAGATACTGAATTAAGTTCTATAGAAAGATGTGAGAAAAACATTTTTAAATCCATAATATTTTAAGGTGTTTGTGGTAGCAGATATGAATAAGACTTGACAAGGGACTTGCCACAGTGGCTTCCTGGTCCTAGACTAGCTTCTCTTTGTAGAGCACAACCAGCTGGATTACTAGGGGTGGGCAAGGCAACCCTGTCAGAGCAGATATGTGCAGGCATGGACTCGTTCTCCCTGGCTTCCCTCTGGCACCACTAGAATATTTACTGCTAATGTGCTACTTTGAATATTGAACTTAAATGTGTGGGTTTGCATTTCAGCACCTCGAATAACACAATTAGAAGGCAATTCATGTGAAATTTTGTGGGAGACGGTACCACCAATGAAAGGCGACCCTGTTAACTATATTCTACAGGTATTGGTTGGAAGGGAATCCGAGTACAAACAGGTAAGAACCAGTGTATATGGCAAGTGTGTGGCTCATTAGTCAGTCTGGATTCTTGGCCTCTGCCTAAGCCATGAATGATTCAGCGAGCCTAAACCACATATTTCTTAAGACTCAGAGGCTGTAATGACCTAATGTACCTGATACAACTCCTCAGGGTATATAATCCATAATTTACCCTGCATTTTGTATGGTCTGAAGCATAAGTTTGTCTTACAAAGTATTTTGTGTGTTTGTATTTGATAATGGTAATGATGTTGCTAAGTGTCAAAGTCTGCATATGATTGAAAACAAAATGCCAGGGGTTTTGCAGTAGAGGGGAAGTGGTCCTAACCAGGCTGCTGCACCGGAGGGTGATATCCTGTGTCTGCCTTTTTTATTGAAGTTATAATGGAAGAATGGAGATGACCTTTGGATCCTGGAGGCTATGACTTGATCTAGGTCACCACTTGTCATCCTTTAGTGTTCATAACAGTCACCTGGGAACACTTAAAAGTGTAGTTCTGATTGAAATGGCTTTAGGTGGGGCTCCTGGTCAGTCACCAGTATTTAGTGGCCCAAGGACCATAATTTGAGTAGAAAATCTAAGTCACATGAAAAACTTGTATAAGAGAATGGAATTTGCATAGTGTAGCCAGCTTTAAATTTTCATTTAACCATTTCTCACACTTCTTGGTGATCCTTAATTCTCTGAAAGTCACTTGTGGCCATGCATGATGCAGATACTTTGCAGGTTTTCATGGTGATCTCTGGAGGTTAACAACTATTTTGTGAAATTAGAATAAAATACTGGCTATTTTGTTAGGAGGCAGAGGCCCATTCTTCATGTCTATTGAACTGATAAAGATGAAGATAAATATCATCTTCTTCTGAAATCTTAACAAAGTTGTGACTTCTTTTTTATAGTCATTTCCAAATACATAAAACAAGTAGAAAGTAACTTGATTCAGAGTTTCTATTAAATTGCCCAATTTTAGTTTTCTTATTATAAAACCTAATAAAAGAATTCTAAGAATACATGGAAATAAAATATGTTTTAAAAAAGAAAATTTCAGAAATTTTGCCATACTTTGTCAATATGAAGTCTCAGATAATGTACTGTTATCTGCAGCGCATTTTGCAGAAGCTTTGTCTTTTTTTTTTTTTTTTTTTTTTTTGTGGAACCAGGGATTAAACTCAGGCCTTTGCACTTGCCAGGGAAGCACTTATTCTACTGAGCCATTTCCCCAACCCAGCAGCTTTGTCTTAAGTCTGACATTTGGCAGCAGTGATTCACGTCAGTGGATGACGTCATCAAAGCTTCTACATTCCTATTAAATACAAAGGTGCTATGCTCACCCTTCACTGGCCTAGCTCATTCTGTACATCAGTGATGGCAACACTTTTAGAGACGAGCGCCCAAACTGCAACCCAGAACCATTAACCAAAATACAGAGATTTTAGTTTAGAGAAAATAACTCATATATGAGCATCTTTTGTCTTAAAAGCAAAGCAACATTCATGCCATGGGCTCAACACTACTGCTATTGCAGGATGTCCCATGTTGGAATAAAGTTTCATATGTGTGAATTGTTTCATCTTAAAAAACATTATGCCTTGTGCAATGTATTAATTATTGAAACTGTCCTATTAATTGGTTTTGAAACTGCCTCACTGCTGTTTCTTAATAAAATTTTTTAAAAATGAGAAAAAAAAACAACCATTATGCCTAAGTTAAGGGTTATAGCTCGTGTACAAATAATGCTCCCCACTAAATTTGCTTATCTTTAATTCCAGTAGCACTGTCTCCTTCCTTGGCATTATAAACATGATTAAAATATAAGATGTTAGGAAATTTCACAGCTTACCATTTAACACTTAATAGTTTATTTCCCAATCATAATTTATTGCATGATATGCATTATTTTATTTTTAAAACCTTACATTCTGCATACAAGTCTTTTCTACCTGTTCTTAGAAGTAATTCCACCTCTCAAAGCAGACTATTACAACAGTGCTATGCTCTCAAAGTGCTGCCACACAATTAAAAAGCTGTATTATTTGCTTGATATCTATGCATGGCAAATGTTGCCAAAATAAAGGCACCCCATTCAGTAATTTAGATTTTATTAGCAGATTAGCTACTTTGAATCCACTGTTTAGTGTATATTTAGACTCCTGAGTATATAAATGCCAATATAATAATGCACCCTTGCGTGTGTATATGCCACAGGATATTTTTCTTATAAACAGTGATAAATGTTTATAAGAAAACATTGAAACATGAAAATACAGAACTTCAGAGTGGGCACTTCAGTAGAGGGCACTTAGCCTTCCTCACACATTTATGGGCTTCCCACACTTAACTAAGAAATGAGTGAGGATTACAGTACTTCATGACAAGTTACTACACTCAGGGACTCTTTGTACTGGCAGGGGGCTCCATCAGCTTGTTGTTCTTTGTTTTTGCTTCTTCCTACTCAAGTAGACATTAACGTAAGTGGATATTTTGAGTACTTCTGTGTGTTGTTCTAGATATGAGATAGGGAATAGAGTCTATTTATATTATGTATGTAGGGGTAAAATAATTGTGTATGGGAATGGTAGGCAGTGGGCTTCAAATTCATCAAGAGACAAAGCACAAAAAGCTGAGCGGTAATCACTGCTGAATATCCTCACAGCAGAACCGCGGGCTCTGCTCACACACAGGGTGTTCCTGCACTACGGCTCTAACTAGACAGCGCACTGATGTGTGGGCTGGGGATACCGGCCTCCATTTTCCCAAGACTGATACACAGCACATGTTTCCTGCATGCTCAAATGAGGCAATTTCAAAGTAATAGGGCATTTATACCTGCAGTAGTGATATGAGTGAACAGCATCATAGAAAAAATGCAGCCATGTTTATTTCAGATGAAAAAAATTACCCACGATTAGAGAGTGTTATTCTCTTAAAGCTTAGCTTTGCAGGCAACATTTTGCTTGAAGCATTGGCTTCAGTTTGCCTTGGTTCTGATTAACTGTAATTTGTTCAATTACTGTGGTGCAGGATGAGCAGCAGGTTTTCATAATTAAATCTACTAACTTAAACTATGAAGTCCTTACTAAAATTTCAGTCTGCATCAGAAGGTATATATATATATATCTCCTTTGGCTTTTCTGTCATTGAATAAATGTTGTAAGCACAAGTTTTGTTTGGAAGCTTAAACTTCTTTGAAGACAGTATTAACTGTGGATCATTCTTCAAAAGGATGAAGTTGTATGCATGTGATTTTTTTAAAATAGAGAGTTTATTACATATATAAGAAGTAGAGCAAAATTATTCAGACTCATATCCCCAATCATACAGCAATAATTTTTATAGCGAATAATAAATATAAGCATTGAAGATAATAGTAGGGTCAGCAAACTGCAAGAATTTGTTTTCCATTGGCACTCTGCTCAGAATTGTTGCATTAAGAGGAAACCCTTGAACACATCTAAAAGTGCCACTTTTAATAGTATGACTATAAATGTTTTATCTTGCATAATTTTTAGAATATGAGATGTATATTGATTTTTCATGGCGTCACCATGAAGAAAGATCTTCTCTTAACCCAACTTTTTCAGTCTTAGTCTATAACACATCAGGGAACCCTCACCCATTTCAATAACTTTCAACACAGTAATAGTCTCATTAATAGACAATGAAGCTATTACTGTCTTAAAGCATAACTTTTAAAATTTTTTCATGAGTAGTTTGATTTCAAATTTTATTTATTTTTGTATTTTAGGGAAGGGTCTACAGGGTGTTCAGGGTCTCACTACTAGATCAGACTTGTAGTGACCTGCCTGTTTACAGTCTCCCAAGAGCTGGGATTATAGGCACATGCCACCATGCCCAGTCTCAGTTGCCCTCCAGTGTGCCCCAGGGGTGGAGCTGGCACAGCAGGCTTGGAGATCAAACCCCCAGCCAATCTGCTGAGCTATATGGCCAGCCCAGGCACTTTATATTTTGAGGAGTACCTGGCATTGTCACTACTCTGAGAGCTTATAGGTCCTTACATTGAAAAACATACACCCTGGGAAGCAGTGTAGTAGTTCAGTATTAGCAGCCTTGCCTGTCCTCTCTGGCTCAAGAACATAGTTGCCTGTACATTTATCCGTGCCCCAGGGAGGCCTGTAGGTAGCAGGTCCGGTTAGCCAGAGGGTAGTGAGCTTCCCTCATCAGGCGACTGTGGAGGAATTAATTGACCACCTCTTAGTATAAAAGGAATAATAATCCTCTTGTACAGCTACTGTGAGCATCGCATCCATTCATTCATGAGAAGGAACTGTATAATGACACCATGGTGCAGTGACGTCTCCCTTCCCAGTTCTCGGGGTCAGTTGATTTTAGTAAAGAGGTACAAGCCTCTGGCAGCTGCACCCTTCTCAGTGATCATCACCCAGGAGCTATTTAAAGGATTTCTACTTCATGGCGTGTTATGCTGAATTAAGAGTCACGAATCCTTGCTTTCCATCCTCCCAGTTGAAATAAATGTCAGAATAATTTTAAAATATATTATTCATCAAATCAAGAACAGAAATAATCTTTATAAAAAGTGTTGTATTTATGCTTATAATATTATGATTGGTAACTTCAATAAAGAAAGTCTTAAATGGAGCTGTGCCTTTTAAAATTGGGTTGAGACAGGAGGAAAAGCCCATAATGGTGCTTCTGTCAAAATATATGAAAACAGAGGGCTACAAGCCACAGCCAGCTGCCCTGATGGACAGAGCTGCACAGTCCCGAGGAAAGTCACCCCTGTGGAACATTGCTCTGAGCAGGCCTGATGGCTGGGTGGTGTCATGGCAGTGTCAGCTCTAAGTTTATGAGGCCGGAAGAGCCCATAACATGCTATGGACACCGGCCAGTTCACTAGGGCTCTCTTTGGTTGACTCCTGCAAATGCTATATGACGTAGGCTCCAAGAGATAGTTCTGGAGTATCATAGATATCCTTCGCGTTAGTCCAACATCAATGGAGTGATGAAATGCGTAATATTATATTATGCTGCCATTTCTTAGAGATGTCCTATGTGCCAGCCAGCCACTGTCCAGAGGGCTGCTGCACATTATCCAGTTTAATCAGTCATCCCGTGGGACTTGATTCGTCTTCATGGGGGGGGGGGTGTTGCATTTGGGAGCCTGGCACCTTCAAAGCATGGGTGCTAGAAAGATACTGAATTAATTTTCAGTGATTTTTGGTTTCTCATTATTACTTGAGATCCACAGCTTTCTATATCCATCGGACAGATTTGCAGGTATAGTATAGTAACACAAATCATTTGTTTTCATTTAGATATGTAAAATAGAATTGGCTGATCCTACAGTTATCAACTCAAATTTTTAAAAATTCATTTTGTTTCATTTCTAAAGCCCTTCACTCTTACTGTACTTCAACTTGAAAATCCTTAATGTGTTTCTCTGAAAAAATTTCCACTTCCCTGCTATGAAATGTGTGGCTGCTGTGAATTTGCTGACAGGACATTATAATCAGACTGGAGAGAAAAGCTATGAAATGTATGTGTTCACATCTTGGATGTAACTTTGAAAATTCAGAACATTTGAAAAAGTAATCATATCTTTTCTTTGAGACCTATCTTAAACTATTTCAAACTGCTAAAATGAAGATATTTCATGTGGTTTTTTTTATGTTATAAAAGGAATAAAATTTCATTGTCCCCTGAAGTTATTAAAGTAGCTTCATTGGAAGAGGCTGACAAAGAGAAACTAACATTCCCTGCCTTCCTAGTAGAGAGCAGGGTACCCCACACCTTGTTTCACTTACTGCAGCAGTTCTGAGTGTTGAGGGTCATGACACCATTTTTTGCAGGGGAGATTCTTAAGGCAGAGAAGGGCTGTGTGGTCTCCCTGGGCCAGACGCAGAAGTCAGCTACAGTCCAGTGGACTCCCACTCCAGGTCTGTGCCTGCCGTCCAACCCTTCCAGCCATCCCTCAGCCTTGGCTGCCTGACAGCCTGTCCCGTCCACCCTGGAAGGCAGTTGCTTCCAAATCTGCATAGTAGATGCTTCCTTTACCAGTTACTATTTCTTTCTGCCCCCATTGAATAGTTGTCCATGCCCATGCCTGTGTCACCCTGTCTCCTTACTGTGGCTTTATAATGTATCTTGAACTCTTAAGGTACTTCCCTCCCCCATGAGTGTCCTTTTATTTCTAGACCTTATATTTCTTTTATGGTAATATATTTAAAATATTCTCAGGCTGTGGAATAGTACCATGAGGATTATGGAGAAATGAAAATGGTATCAATCCCATGATAGCTGCAGTTGTTTACACAAAAGCAAGTCAGTTTTCATCAAATGTTATGTAGAATTCTTAGAAAATGGAGTATTTGGAATTTTAAACTTATGCTTAGGTGAGAATTAATTCAAAGTCTTCATTATCATTCTAGGCTATTTGGAAATACATTAGAGATGCTATGTTTTTTGTTGGCACACTGAAAACTTTTACTGTTATTTGTTCCACTTTCTACGTGGATGGTTATGCCTATACTAAAATCTCTCTGTTCTCTCTGTGGTAGATGTACATGTGTGCATGTGTGTGAATGTTTCATGTACACATTTACTGATTTCCAGCAGTTATCCTCTTGAGTATTTGGAGGTTCTAATTGGATAACACTTGCTGGACATCGCCTTTATTAGATCATTCTACTGACTGACATGGAAATAGTAGGCCACAAACCCACAATATGTTTATCTTAAAGATTAGAAAAACATAGTATTAAGACTCTGTTGGCAGTGCTTTTGAAAGATGAGTGCTATCTAATTAAAGTAACAAGAATGGCTTTTAAGTTTATTTTATTTTTTTTTAATTTTATTTATTTGTGTGTGTGTGTGTGTGTGTGTGTGTGTGGCCAGCTCAGCCCACCAGGGGGCGGGACTGGCTGACATGTGGTGCTGGGGATCGAACCGTGGTCTCTGTGCTTTGCTAAGCTTGTTCTAAGTAGGTGCTTTAGACCACTGAGCCATCTCACCAGCCCTTAAGTTTATTTTAAATAGAATAAACAAAGGGGCTGGGGAGATGGCTCAGTAGAATAAGTGCTTCCCTGGTAAGCGCAAGGGTCTGAGTTCAATCCTTGGTTCCACAAAAATAAATAAATAAATAAATAGAATAGAATAGAATAGAATAGACAAAAACAATGGTATAAAATTTCAAAACAGGATTGTAGGAGAGTAAGAATGATTAACACATTGCATATTCTTATCTTCAGAGTAGTTGCTCATATTATAAGTTAATAGGCATGAAAAATTAGTCAAGCAATATAGACATATGCCTTTCCTTTCAATTAGCTAATAGCAGTTAGTAGTATCTTAACTATTGTGTGTGTATTTATTTTTCATTTTCCCTGCCTTTTCTCCTTTCCCCCATTCCAGTTTCTCTTTCCTTTGAGAATTTCCTTCCCATTTGACAATATCTATTGTGCATTTTTGGTCTTATTTATTCTTATAGCTTCTTACACTAGAGACAATACAATGTCTACACATGTGAGACTGATTTATTTCACTTAGAGTATGGACTCATGTTGCATCCATTTCCCTATAAATATCTCAAGTTTATCCTTCTTTACAACTGAGTAGTAGTACTCCATTGAATAAAGATACTATCTCTTTTCTGTCCATTCCTTGGTTGCTGGATATTTGGGTTGTTTTCAAGATTTTGCCACGACAAATTGTGCTCTTATAAACATAGGTGCACATACATTGTTACTCTGGTATGATGTTTTTAATTCTTCTGGAAAAATATTCAGGAGGGGAATCACTGGATTAAATGGGACCTCTAATCCTAGTTTTTTGAGGACTCTCCAGGCTGATTTCCACAGTAGTAGCATCAGTCTACATTCCTATCAACAGTGGAAAAGGGTTCCTCATGGTTTCTTGTTGGTTGGTTTCTTGATGATAGAAGAATGTCTTTTAAGTGTTAATTGTCATTAAGAAGTTCCCTTCTATTAGATATTCTTAGTTCTTTTGCTGAGCTTTGCCTGATTTCTAGAAAAGAAGCATCCCTTTGCTTTCTAACTACATTTTACAGGGCTGGAGAGATAGCTGACCTGGGTTCAATCCCAGGTACTGCATGCCATGCCACCACTGGAACCCTGGGTGTGCCAAGCTGGCCACGGAACCTGGGCATGGTGGCACATTTCTATAATACCAGCACTGAAGAGGCTGAGACAGGACTCACTATGAGTCTGAGCTGCATAGTGAGACCCCGTACCAAATAAATAAATAAATAAATATTTTTTTTAAAAAAATACATTTTACAGAGCTCTTCACTCTAAGGATTTAGGGTTGAAAAGTTCCATCAGATAACATATATAGTATCCATTCAAGATGTTCTTAATTGGGTTTCTGGGAAATTAAATACTGTACTTTTTGGCCAACTTTCTTAAAAGGATATAGTTATACAAAGTCTGAAAACTATAGACCTCTATTAAATTGAAGTCATATTCACTTTCCAAAGTGAAATTCCAAAGTTCACTTCTCAGACATCTGGGAGGATACAAGTCTGATGGCAGAAATTAAGAGGCCACGTGACACACTGCCCAGGTCTTTGCCTGGCATAGACTTGTTCTGCACCTGACATAGGGGAAAGAAAGGCAGTGTTTTTCTTGTGGGACAGCAGGCCCCAGATGGGTGATCTGGAAGGCCTGTAATGGAAGCAACAGGAAGACTGTGAGGCTTGACAAGTGGAGGCGAAGAGTCCTGACATAGGGCCACCGTGACCTCATTAGAGGGGCACTAAGGTGGGTGACAGTAGAGGGATGTCACTCCCCATGGAGCTGGCATAGACAGTGGGGGCAGTTCCTGTGATAAGCTTCTCTGAGTTAGAAGTGAGGTCTCATCTGGGGTCCATCATTGCCCTTATTTATTAAGGGAGCTCAATAAATTAACATCCTTCTTGAGCCTGTTTCTTCTCTAAAATGAACATCACTGGAAGGACTAAAATCAGTGAAGTTGATTTATCTCCAACATATTCCTTTTACCAAACCTCTTTCCCATACACTTTCTCATTTGGTCTGCAGAGCGCTGCAGTAGTGTTACAATCAGGTACTGTCACTGTCTCATGTTACAGATGGAGCCTGCCCAGGGTCCTTGTCAGACCAGATCTGGTTCCCATAGACAAGAAGAACTCTAACAGCTTGGTGGGTGGAAATCAGAATTTCAAGAGTGAGCCTCAGGGGGCTAGATAGCTCAACAGACTAAAGCGCCTGCTTAGGCAGCGCACAGTAGGCGGAGTTTGACCCCCACCCCCAGGGGCACGCTGAAACAGCAATTGAGACTGGGCATGATAGAGCACACCTGTAATCCCAGCATTTGGGAGGCTGAAAACAGGAGAATCACTATGAGTCTGATCGATGTAGTGAAACCCTGTGGACCCTGTATTAAAATTTTTTTTTTAAAAGACAAGAACTTGAGTATAGGCTACTGAAAGAACTGATGAGAGAGCTGCATCCGAAAACCTTAGGGCTACTTGGCAACCACAGATTAAAATGTCTCTTTTAAAGAAAAAAAAAAATACATTGTTTTCCTTATGTCTTATACGTATTGGGAGATGGGCTATTTCATGCAGATACTGTATAGTCTAATAATGGGCTGGCTACACGTGGGTGGAAGCCATCCCCATGACGGTGAGTTCATCTGAAAGCATTCATTTAGGCTCATCATTGGACCAGTGAGTGATGAGAAAGGAATTGGCTTCCCAGTGTGGCAAAGGGTTCTCTTGGAGCTCTTTCCTTTGTGATTACTCCAGTCCCGCTCTGTTTGTAACTCTAGTTGCTAAGGCACATGCCTCAGTTTGTGAAGAAACAGGTTGCTTGTCAGGAGGATTATGCTTATAATCTTACAAAGAGAATAGCAAAAGCAATGATAAATCTGGAAAAGTAAAAGCATACAGCACCAATTCTTCTGGGCCTTAGTCACTCAACAAAAGTACAGTAATTAAAAACACTTGAAGGGTGCTTTGTAAGGTTTGAAGAAGGAAGAAAATAAGAAAAAGGCTAAATATCAGGTAAACATTGAAAGTCATCCTTTTTTAACCCTTCAGCTCCTCTCACCATGTTTGTCCATTGTTCATCCTGTGACTCAGCTGGGAGTCACTAATGGAATGTCCTGCTTCAGCACAAGTCGACGCTAGACACATGCAGAGGAACTTGCGGTTCCTGGCAACCTGGAATAGCTGGACGGTGTTGGCGGTCTTGCGTTTGTTGGAATTACTCTTTCAAATCTGTAGGATTTGTATTTGAGCAAAATGTTTTAAGAGTATACTTGGGGTTACTTTTAAATTCTAATTAGTAATAATAGCTGATGATTTTATTGTGCAGTTATTTCCTGACATGTTTGCAGTTTTACTGGTATTGATTCAGGGCTAATCATTCTTTTTTTACTTAGCCAAATCTTTTACTGATTTTGGTTTAGTTTCAGTTAGTTTCTCTCTCTCTGTTCACTGACTGTCATATAAACCAGAAGATTTTTTAAATTTATTTTTATTTATTTATTTATTTATTTATTTATTTATTTTGGCAGAACCAGGGATTGAACTCAGACACTGGCACTTGCCAGGCAAGCACTTATTCTATTGAGCCGTCTTCCTAACCCCTAAACCATAAATTTTCATGTGATTATCATTTCCTCTGAGATTTCTGAGGGTCACCACAGCTGTGATGGGAGTGCTTTGTGAGGCCTCACTCCTCCACCCCTGCAGAGGCCTGTTAGCTCACACATTGCACTAGTGTGCATTTGAGGCAACCTGGCAACTTTCATGTCCCCATTATAATAAAGCACTAATGTTAGAGTTAACAAATAGGAAGAAGAATATACCTGAGCCTTGCAAGAAACCAGCATGGTCATGCAACATAAGAAATACTTAAGACGGGCTGCTAGCAGGCCGGGGAGATGGCTCAGTGGAATAAGTGCTTCCCTGGCAAGCGCAAGGGCCTGAGTTCAATCCCCGGTTCCGCGCAAAAAAAAAAAAAAAAAAGATGGGCTGCTAAATTATTTCAGTGTTAATTTGTGATAAATTGAATCAAAAAATTCCTCAAGAAAACAATTATGCAAGCTACCAAACTGGGAGAAAGTATTCAACATATGTATTTGCTAAAGGATTTAAGTCTAGATTACACAAAGAACCTCTCACAAGTGAACAAAGTTGAACAAATTGAAAGAAGCAGACTTGTCCTTCTCTGCACAAGAGAAGTTGCGTGAGTGACCAGTGAGCACCTGAGATGTGCGGCATCTTTCAGATCGGAGCCTTTTGTCCCTCTGGAATAACTGAAGTGTGAAGACTGACCACAGAACATGCTGGCGAGGATGAGGAACACCACAGACTCTCATAGTTGGCTGCTGGGAGTACAAAGCAGTATTCTTTGGCAAAGACTATTTCTTATGAAGTCATTTACACAGCATTCCTGGTCCCAGATATTTGCCCAAGAAAACAAAAACTTTAATCTTCAAAGATTTTTACAAAAATAGAGCACGCTTATTATGTAAAACCTCCAAATTAGAATGACCTGAATATCCATTTAAAAGGAAATGGATAACATGAGGTTTGCTGAGTCATACACAGTACATGGACCATTTGTGGTAAAAGTACAATTACCAGTGGAATCCCTCAGTAACATGTGTGAATCCTATAGGCATAAGAGAGTGCACGCTGTATGAGTCCATTGGAACAGGCCAGACAAATCACAGAATTAGAAGCCAGAGTAATTTTCACTCTTGGGTTACATATCTTGGTAGGACTATGTGTCAAAAAATTATCCAATCAAAAGCTTTACATTTATTGCTAATGAAATTGTTTTTCATTTTTAGTTTAAAAATGTCTGTGTTTCTGGGGATGAATAACATAGAGCTATTTATATTAAGCCTTCTTCCTACTGATAGCCTAAATTATTAAAATTTGGCTACACATGTCTTTATCAGGTAAAATGTCAACAGCATTTCTGCTCATTGTCGTTTCCTCCTAGTGAATTCAGAGTCACTTTATGGTAAATTGTGCTTTATTAAAAATGAGGTGGAATGCCTCTTCTTATGGATGAAATCCACACTGGGAGAAATACTTTATACAATATTTACTATTATAGAGGGAATGTAAACCAAGCCTGAATCCATCATGCTCCTGATGTTACAGATGATTGCTGTAGAGACCACAGAGTTATTAACAGGACTGTCCTCCTTTTTGCAGGTGTACAAGGGAGAAGAAGCCACATTCCAAATCTCAGGCCTCCAGACCAACACGGACTACCGCTTCCGCGTGTGTGCGTGTCGGCGCTGTTTAGACACCTCTCAGGAGCTAAGCGGAGCTTTCAGCCCCTCTGCAGCTTTTGTACTGCAACGAAGTGAGGTCATGCTTACGGGGGACATGGGGAGCTTAGATGATCCCAAGATGAAGAGCATGATGCCTACTGATGAACAGTTTGCAGCCCTCATTGTGCTTGGCTTTGCAACTTTATCCATTTTATTTGCCTTTATATTACAGTACTTCTTAATGAAGTAAACAACCCCAACAAAACTAGAGGTATGAATTTAATTAATACTACACATTTTAATACACACATTTATTCAGATACTCCCCTTTTTAAGCCCATTTGTTCTTTGATTTATATACTTGTTTTACAGATTTAGCTAGGAAAAAAATGTCAGTGTTTTGGTGCACCTTTTTGAAATGCAAACTAAGAAGAGATTAAACTGGATTTTTTTTAAAAAAGAAGAGAAACCAGATACCAGAAACTAGCTTTCTTATGTTTTCTTTTAAATTTTCAAATTTGCCTCTATTCTATTTTCACTGATAGGTCTTTTACAAGCCTTTGATATTTTTTTATGTTACAGTTTAGTAATTTATATATATTCACCAGTCACTTCTTTTGTCTTGATCATCTATATCTGTAAACAGAATCACTGTGTGTGTAGTTTCAGGGCTAGGATTTTGATGTTGTCAGAGTATGACCACACAGCAATGACGTACAGATGTCTTCACTCAGATAAGGCTGCCCTAAACCATTTTGTCACCCAGTTATTTAACTCTGTTTAGTTCATTTAAATCAAAATGTGTACTTTAATCTGAAATGTTTTAATCTGTATTTCTTAAGATTTTAACACTACAAGCTGCCTGTATAAGAAATCAAGTAACCAAAATACACCTATAAATTATGGAGCATTGTAGATTTTACCACATCGATTCATAGCAGTAACTTTAAGAGGGCATTGTGCAATAGTTAGTTGTTTCTTTGTTCAGCTATTTTAAAAGCTGCTTTAACTTGTTTGTCTGTCTTTGTATATAACTACTTCTAATCACTAGAGTTATTATATTCTGTTATGTTTGATCAGAATTATATGACAAGAACTGGTGACAGTTTAGTGCCTCTGCCCATCATTTGTGATTTACACCAATGTGAGCAGTCTTCTTACATGCCAGCTCATTATTTTTGAAAGATTTGCCTTTGAGGTATCAATGAAGTGATTGAATTTCAGTACTTTAATTCAGTGCCCATAAAATTAATGTAACAGCAGACGAAAACTGACAAAACCCAGAAGAAGTCATCTGAATTTGCAGTTCCTATTTTTGTGGGGTTGACCTGGCTATGTGTGGAGTGGGAATGGTATTTGGTGATAAGCACAGGGTGTTTGGGGGTCAAGGAGCCTAGATTCTCTCCCTGGATCTGTCACTAACTTGCTGTGTGACCTGAACACGTCACTTTACCTCTCTGTGCCTCAGTTTTCCCATGCATGAAAAATAAAATGAAATAAAATGGGGATTCTAATGTTTGTAAGTGCTTTGAGATCTTTGATCAACAGGTGCTATTGGAGTGCAAAGCGTTACTCGTGCATGTTTATTTTGACTCATGAGATAATCAATCTTAACCCAAAGTCATTGGATTATTTATATGAAGTCCATAATGTTCAAGTACCTCAGGGACACTTAAGAGTTGGAGGTGCAAATATATTCCAAAAGGGTGCAACAGACACAGCATACCCCCTGCTCCTTTGGTTTTTTTTTTTTTTTTTTTTTTTTTTTTTTTTTTGTATATTTTTGTTACTCAGTTTTTCTTGATCACAGCTATCTTGTGCTTGGTCTATGTTGTCTAAGATGCAGTAAGTATCCTGTACTAGCTTATAATACTCCCATACCAAAGTCATGGGGAAACCAACATTATTTTGTTTTTGGTTTATTTATACTATATTCTGCATACAGTACTTTAAATGCCAATTACAGTGCAATCTTTATTTATTGTAAAAAAAAATTAAATGTACTTATGTACTAATTTTCCCTTGTAGCATGTTATATTTTGTGTGTTTATACTTTTGTAATTTTAGGTCAGTCTTGTTCCTGGCAACATCTGTAGTATTATTAACCTTCTGACATTTTCTTGTGTTTTCAAAGATAAGAGCATCTAGTGCATTAAATGCAAAAAACAAATTTAAAAAATCCATTGTCAGAGATTGAAAGGTTTACATGTACCCAGAAGCCCAGAATCATCTCTTGAGAGAGTGCTGAGATCAGTGGATTATTGTGTGCCTATATCAGTGTAGTAAGTCCTAGAGAGTTCTGTATTTTGTTACTGACTACAGTTAGTTTAGCCTTGCAAACTGATGGCGTCAAGATAAATATATTTTTGCCAAAGTTCTGGCCTTCCAAAACTCATCCCTTATATTTACATACATGATATAACCCACTATAACATGACATCTGCTATTTTAAACATAATTTCATTGAAGTGTTTTTTTTGGGGAAAGGCATTTTTCAAGCAATGAAAGTTCAGCTGAGTAAAATACCCTTTTTTGCAAGGGAAAACTTTTTTTAGCACACTTCAGAACTGCTGCTATAAAGAAATTCTCTGAATTAGTTGAATTTTTTAAAGAAAGTGATACTTTAGGCCAAAATTGCTATTAATAGTTGATCTTTAGGGACTTTTTTACCGTCTTTAACCACCAGAAGCTGAAGTGTGTGAAATACAAGCTGCCAGCACTTTATTTTATTGCTCTGCATTATTTGGTATTCATCATAATACCTTCAGTCAGAAAATCATTACTCTGTGGCACTGTTTTGTATCACAAATTTGTATATGGGATATCGGTATAGAACTATACATATTGCCAGTACACATGACAATAAAATAAAGTGTTAATTAACCTTATCTCTTTACCCTGTTGCAATATGTAGGAATGAGTGAGAGGCGTTCTGATGCTCTGATACTTCTCTGTATGTCGAACTCAAGCCCAAGGCAAGAAATTACAGTCATGTAGGAAAAAAACAACTGTCCTCTGTCCTCAAAGAAATTGTTTAAAAAGAAAACGTTTTTTAAAGAATTTTTTCATATAATCTGCCTTGTTCTTATCAACTTGAAATGTTGGCGTTTTCTAACCTTGTTTTGTTGGCTACAGTAATTCAGTATTCATGTCAGAATTTGAAAAGTGCCCTAATTGAATGTGTTTGAATGTTATCCTTGCACAATTCTTTAAATTGAAAGACAAAATGTTTTACCTCACTGTTGGACATACATTCCAAGCTTTTCAACGTTAGAATAAAAGAAATAATCATATGTTTTCTTGTATTGTAAATTTTAGACTATTTCATATGCATTGTATTAAAACTGCCATATCAATTTTAATGTATAGATTTTGCAAATACTATGCTATATGTAATACCTAACTGTATCTGTAGTGTATATGTAATATATTTATGCCCAATAAATGTTTTAATTCTTTCTGACGTAAGTAGGGTTTTTCTACCACAAATAGGATTGCTTTTGTTGTCCTTTTTGAGTACTTCAATCACATCAGAAGGGGCTAGTCCCAATGCCATTAGAGGCAGGCAGGCAGCACAATCCCTAATGCTTGCTGTGCTGTCCAGAGGAACACTGCCCCTCCACTCCTGCTGGGTGCAGTCCTACAGGACTGCCAACCACAGTCACATTAGCTGATATTTCAAAAGAAGATCGAAGTCCAGCATTCCTCCGGGCTCACTAGAACATGATTGTGGATGTGGAGGCCCATGACTGCCTATCACACATTGTTGCAGCCGTGTGCATGGCGGACCTCTGTGCCAAACATTTTGTCTGTGTTCTGGAATCAGGAGGACAGCTCTACCTTAGTTCTTCTGACACACTTTCTTTCCATGACAACCCCAAGCAGGGTTAATCTTGTTCCTCCAGGTCTCATTCAACAGCTGCAGCAATACAACAAACTTTCTATTGTAACTGGTTTCATCATAAATGGTTAGATTGTTTTGTTAGGAAATCTCTCTCTGAGAAAAAAAAAAAAATGTATGAAAAAAACTTAATAACTCAGAGCTCACTTTCCAGTCATGAACACTGGTATGTGTCTGTAATCCCTGCTACTTGGTAGGCAGGGGCAGGAGAATTGTGAATTCAAGCCTAGACTGACAACTTTTTTGGAGACCCCCATCTCTAAAAAAAAGTGTTATATAAAGAATTGTGGTCATTCTTGTGGGTAACAAATTGAACACATTTCAGATTTCACGTACACCTGACACTACTGCAAATATGGCAGATTTATTTTTTTTTAATCTTCAGTCAAGACTTGAAAGAATCTTGAAAGGACCTGAGTTTTGGAAATTTGGCTAGAGAGCTGAATTCTAATTTAGGTAGAGGAGAATTTAACTTTTCAGTTCTCAGGGCAGTATACAATGAAGGCTCAAAAATTGATAGCACCATTTTTTGAAGGGGTGGTATAAGGAAAAGGGATGTTTCTATGGTTTGATGCTGCTTAAAATGCATTTAGGTCCATAACAATCCTCCTCTCTTTTAAGTTGTTCATTTAGCACACTTATAGAATGTCCGAAGTGTGTCCTCAAGAAAATGTTAAAGCGGAAAGTCTGTGAACCGAGAGACACAGTGGAGAATGAAGCCATAACAAGATGATTTGATGCACAGTCATGCAGAAGAATGTTGGAGTGAGTCTCACCAGAAAAGCATCATGGGCCAGAAGGAAAGATCAAAAATCCTCAACAAAATTCCAGACCCAGAGTACCCATGTCAGCACTTTTCACTGCACATTATCATTTCTCTGGGCTCCTCCAAGTTGCTGTTCGCTGCACTACTGAAATGAGTATCACTGGAGCACCATGGCTGTTTCTGAAGCTCTCCTCAAGTGATTCCAGTTGCAGCCCAGATCGGGCATCGCTCTTATGAAGGGAAATCTCTGTCAACAGCCCCAACCTTGCTCTTTAGTTCTCCGTCCTAATCCAGGGCAACCTGACATATGAAAGCTTCTGGCATGAATGAAAAGCTCAAAGATAGCAACATGGAAGAATCAAGGTACAGGGAGAAGCTCCAGAAAACCATAGTTAATCTCCAGAGAGATGAGATATTTATCCCCAGCGGAAGGCATCTACAAAATAAGGGTAGAAATGACAAACCTTTTTTTTTTTTTTTTTTTTTTTTTTTTATGTATTTGCTACAGGGTCTCGCCACGCAACTTGGACTCGTAGTGATCCCCCTGTTTTCAGCCTTCCTAGTGCCAGGACTACAGGCATGCACCACCACACCCAGACTCGGTGACTAGCTCAGCATGCCCCGAGGGTGGGGCCAGTGCGCAGAACCAGGGAACAAACCCAACAAGCTCTTGAACAAGAAAATGTTCTGGAAATTAAAACTGTTGGAGGGTTGGAAGCTGGAGTAAAACAAACACTACAGAAGGAGCAAGGATGAAACCCAAGATACCCAGTATGCACATCTTAGGCTCTTCCAGAATAAAATGAAGCGGAGAAAATCATCAAACATGAGTTTCTGGAATGAAAGAAAGGGCACTAGTAGCTCATCATGATGAGGAAAATAGGAATTCCACCAAAGTGTGCCATCGTGAAATTTCAAAACACTAAGACAAAATTCCAGATGTAGGAAAGCATGGAACAGTTGGAATCAAGCAGCCTTGGACTTCTCAGATCCACGCTTGAAGCAGGATGCCAGTGAAGCAGTTACCTCAAGATTTTTAAGGAATTAGATTTCCTACCTCATTCGGTGGTTAAAAATACATATATAGACATTCTCAGAAATGCAAAATTCACAGATGTGCTCTTTGCCAGGCTGCTTCTAGAGGATAAGCTTTTCTCTGTATGAATGAAGGAAGGAGTCAGGGATTCCACCTCCAGTACCTTTCATCCGAATTAGAAGCTGGTTCTTTAGGACACAAGGATTCAAATAACTTTGACTTTTTTTTACCCTTTCTCTACCTCAGTGCACTCAGTTATAATTGTAAAATGACCCTTTAAGCAAGCTGCTCAGGATATCTTTCTTTGCTGTAAATACAACTAATGAATACAGTGGTGACTTAAAAAAAAAAAAACTACCTCAGTGCTGTACTATTATGTGTTTCAAAAGCTAAGAAGAATATGCACTTGAGTGATGATGTCTCATTTTAACTCAGCACCGTATAGTGTATTATCTGATGCATAAACACCAAAAATGGTTTTCCTGGTGGGAAGATGTTTGTATAGCAGGGATATAAGCCATAGACTGTCTTGGTTTTCCCTATAACTTTTTGCTCCTGTTTTGTTATTTTTAGGTGCAATATTTTCATTTTATTTTTTGCGGAACCAGGGATTGAACTCCAGCCCTTGCACTTGCCAGGGAAGCACTTATTCCACTGAGCCATCTCCCTGGCCCAATATTTTCATTTTTAATAGAAATAGTTGAAAATATTTTAAAATGTGGAGACTCATGAAATATTGGAATTGTAAGTTCTGTAATTAATTCTATAACTGTAAGTTGTGTTGAAGTTTAGAAGACCTGAGAAACCTCTCATGGAGATTATCAGTAGAGAGGAATAGTGGATACCCTTGTATGTTGGGAGATTTTATCAGCAGTTGGCCACATTTCCAGCTCTGTCCTAGACCTGGATGTGGATGAAGTTTGTTTTTGTTTTTGTTTTTGTTTTTAGTATGAGGATATCTCCTTGTATCCACCTCTCTGTCAAAAGTGAGAGAACACAGGGAACAGTGTCCACATTGATGGAGAGGTACCTCCATTAATCCATTTCTCCACAAGAACAATAAAAACAGCAGAACAAAATGCCAAATAAGCTATTTAAGAACTCTTGAAGGTTAATGGTTGGTTTTCCATCCAACCAAATTATAAGAGGGATGCCCTTACAATAAACACACTTTTTTTGTTTTGCTTTGTGGCAGGCTCAGGATGCCTTCAGGGCAGGTCTGATTTGGCTTGAGGATCTGGAGATCGAACTGCAGCATCTTGAGCCTGACTACTTTGTTTAGCAGGCACTTAAACAACTGAGCTAAGGGACAGGCCCCCCAAACATACTTTCTTATGTGTATAAGTTATTGAATGTATAGGCTTTCTACTACAGCAGAGCTTACCAACATGAGAATACACGAATTTTTTCATACAAGATAATTTTAGGTGGCACATGTCTTAATAGTTTATGTGTGGGGTTTTCCCCATCTATATTAAAGGGAAAAATGTATCCGGCTTGGGAAAAAAAAGGTAAGAGTGAATTAGACATTTAAGTGCTGCTTGGGTATGACCAATCAGCATCTGCTTGGGTATGACTGTTGGAAAGCAAAGGACCAAAGACTGAGAGAAATGTATCTTGGACTGCTGCCTCCTGCAATCTACGTGGGTTGGTGCACTACAGCACATGTATAGCATTTGAAGTGCATTCTTCTCCCTAGGGGAAGTGTTCTAAGACAAAATGAAAGGGTGTGGGAATTAAAATGAGGGTGCACACAGAGCTAAGTCACAACCCCCACTACTGAGTTTTAGCCCATGCTAACCACGTTACACACTGGATCTCGTTCATGCCCCTAACAACTCTAGCTGAGAGGCTGTTCATCCCTTTGAACACAGGGTGCTGAAGAAACTTGGGGTAAGCATTTTAAGGAAATATTGATGGAGGATTCAATCCTGACTCTTGTTCCTGAGGTCATGAACATTAATGATGTGCTGCCTGCCAAAAATCCCCTAGGATGAGTTCTGTTGTCATTGAGGTTGTAGCAGTGGTTCCAGTCTTGAACTTTATTTCATATGGTGGTGTTCAAGTAATCTTAACACATTAAAAGACCAGGTACTGTACCCTTGACCATCAAGCTAGAGTCCATCTCACATCAGATCCTCTTCACGATTAAAGAAAAGGCACTAAGTGTACTCATCTGAGTCAGATATTTAAAGAAGGGATGAATGTCCCTTTAAAGAACAGACTGATTCTCTGTTGAGACAGCCGTGACTCTTGGCTCTGCTTTGAGTCTGCCAATGTAAGGCAATTTGAACTCTATCAGCTAAAATCCTTAACCCAATGATTCCATGAAGACTGAAATCAGGCTAGGAGGGCTTCAGTTCAAACTGCCCTTCCTTGATAAAAATAATCAGAAGACAGTCTGTGACTAGGACACCCCTGAATGTGCAGCCTCAAACTGGGCAGAGAGAAGAGGCACTCAGCATGAAAGTACACCAAGTTGGGATTGCAGCTCTGCCCAAGAACGCTGTCCAGTCAACACCAGTTCTGCCACTGCTTGGGGCACTCTGTACTTCCACACTACCAAGCAGGGGTGAGGAAACAAACAGTGGTACACAAAATGTTAAACAGGTGATAACCACGGATATAAAAAGAAAGACAATTGTAGGAGTGGGCTGTAAAAACCCTAGCATTGAAAAGCCAAGGTGTTTGCTCAGGCATCCATGAATTCTTGTCCCAGAGGATCCCTGGTACCCTAGAAACGGACCTAGTCTCATGTGTCCCCAGCCTCAGAGGTCTCAGCCTTGTAGCCAGGGCAAGGCCTTCAGAACAAGTCAGAATTTTCTTTCCTTCTGTCAGGACTTTGCCCACGAACGTGTTCTGAGCCTCATTCCATAATGACTTACTCAGTTTGGTCAAGGAGAGCAAGGATCTGTGTTTTTACTATGGCAACAAAGGGAAATAGAATTCTTTAAAAATACAGAATATTTGTATAACACTGCCATGGCTGAGTTGCTGGGTATATGAAAAAGAAAAACTGTAGGACATGGAAAGGAAAAGCTTGACACAACTCAAAACTAGAGAAAGGGGATGGGGAGATAGCTTGGTGGTCTAAGCGCCTGCCTGGCAAGCGTAAGGACCTGGGTTCAATCCCCGGTATCTTATCCCATGTCAGCCCCAGAACCTTGGGCGCACCGTGCCCGCCACCAAAACTAGGCATGGTGGTGCACACCTGTAATCCCAGCACTGGGGAGGGAGGGTAAAACAGGAGGGTCACTACAAGCCCAAGCTGTGTAGTGAGTCCCTGTACCAAATACATAGAAGACAAAAAAGCTAGAGAGAATAATTTCTGAACAATGTTGGTAAAGAGCTAGTGTCCACAATAAATAAAGGTGCTTATCCAAAACTACCCAATTTTTCTCCAAGAAATGGGCAAAGCAATTGTTTATAGAAGGAATCAAAAAAAAAAAATCAAGAAACAGTGTTCAACCTTGGTATACATTAGTACAATTAAATTCATAATTAGAAACATTTAGCCCTTTGGAAAAAAATTAAATCAGTATTTTCTATTGGACAAAGTATGGGGAAATTATGATTTCTCTATGTGAAGACAAACCACTTACAAAATAGCATTTGGAAGATAATCCAGAAATATGATAACTTAAAGTCTGGGTGTGGTGGCACACGCCTGTAATCCCAGCACCAGGAAGGCTGAAAACAGGAGGATCACTAGGAGTCCAAGCTGTGCAGTGAGACTCTACCAAATACATAAATGGAAGCAGTTTTACAATTTAAAGTGAACATAACTTTAAGCAGTCTTAATTTAAAATTTAAAGAGAAATGCATTTGTATATAAGGATATATGTGCAGTAATGTTTATTTTTATTGGCATATATTTGCAACATCTAATAAATATTTGTCAAAGGGAATTAGTACATAGATGTACTATATCTTGATCAGATGTTTATTTCAGCCCTACTCATCAGAATGATTTTAACATCTACCAGTAGATCAGTGCACTTCTAATACTGACTTTTAGGGACTGTGAAAAATGAATTAATATTTGAAGACAACTATAGAGCAACATTCCTTATTAATATATATGCAAAATTCTACAAAATACCAGTAAAGAGAACCTAGCAACATACAAAAAGATTATCAATCATAAGAAATGGATATAGCCCAGGATTATAAGACTGGCTTAATATGTGATAACCAATCAATGTAACTAATAGACTAAAGGACAAAAACAATGTAATCATGTCAATACACATGATGAAAGCATGTGACAAAAGAGCAATTTTTCATCATAAAAATACTCAACAAACCAGGACTGGACAGGTTGTCAATCTGATAAAAACTACCCAGCACTCTCAGCAAACCTCACATTTGACAGTTTAAAATCAAAAGCTTTCCCCTATAAGATCAGGAATGAATCATTCTTGGTTTTTCTGTTTGACATGGTTGGTGCTGAGGGTTCTGATGAGGTGAATTAGGCAACACAAAGCAAAAGGGCAGGGACGTAGCTTAGTGGTAGAGGATACACTTAGCATTCACGAGGCCTGGAATTCTGCATTAAGCACTACCAAGAGCAGAAGAAAAACTACTCAGAGGATCCATCCTGGAAACAAAGAAATAAAATATTTCTTTTAGTGTAATCATTTATGTAGAAAGTCTTAGGTCACAAGCAGCCTGTTAGTGCTAGCAAACTAGTTCAATAGTATTGCAGGATAAAAATCAACATATTTCTATGCACTAGCAATAAACAACATAAAAGTTAAATTATATAGACAATTCCATTTATGATAGAATAAATTTTGGAAAAGAAATGGGAGATTTGTATATTGAAAACCATAAAGCCTAAATAAACTAAAAAAAAACCTAAATAAAAAGATATGTTCATAGATAAGAAATCTTAAAATTCTTAAAATCTTCAAGGTTGATCAACAGATTTAATGCAATCACTATGAAAATGCCATGGACCTTCTTTTGTTTTATTTTTGTTTTCTTGACATTCTAATTTTGAAGTCCTTGTGTATATTCAGGAGCTTGGGTTAGTTAAAAACAATCTTAAAGTAACAGTAAGGTAGAAAGGCCCCTGCTCTTAATTTTAAAACGTAAAGACTAAGATATGGCACTATTATGAGGATAAAAATTTAAATAAATAGCCTAGAATTGAGAGTTCAGAAATAACCTCAATTTTAATTCAATTTTTTGTTGTTCTTACTGGGAATCTGGTCCAGTAATACTCTGTCACTGAAAAGTTACACATAAAATTACCACACAACCCAGGATTCCTAGTCTAGGTTTGTGTATACCCATGAGAAATGCTAACATATATCCATATGGAACTTGTTTACAAATGTTGATGGCAGCATTATTCATAATAAACCAATATTTATCAACAGATCAATAGATTAAAAAACGTGATATATTCATTTTATAAGTGTGCATTATATAACATGATGCTGATGCATGCTACAATATGGGTGAAACTTGAAAACATATTAATGGAAAGACCCTAAATGCAAAAGACTACATTCTGTTTATAGAAAATGTCTACAATGGATAAATCTAGAGAGACAAAACATGAGTTGTTTCCAGGGACTGAGGGGAGGACAGAGGGGCCTGAGTACCAGAACCTGGAGTTTAGCATGTCTGAAGCCTTGGAAAACTCACCTGGCCACTCCAGGCCTCAGGTTTGTCCTGTGAAAAATTGCCTGTGTGAACTGTGTCACAGCAAGGATGCAGAGAGCGACTTTAAACATTTCCAGACATGAGGGAGCAAATGGGAAACAAATGGGAAGCCGGGTGTGGTGGCACACAGCTGCAGTCCAAGCACTCAGGAGGCTGAGGCAAGAGGACCGCCGTGAGTTGGAGGCCAAGCCTTCACCACATAGTGAGCTCAAGGCTGGTTGAACTACATAGTGAGTCCTTGTCTCAAAAATAGGAAGAAATTGTTGACCTGAGTCATTGCCAGTTAAACAGAAGACCCAATGCCATTATGGGCTACTGGACTCTTTTAGAATATTTTGCTGAGTTTACACACCTATAATATTCAAATAACGGAACTTAACAAAAAAGGGGTATACAGATGAATGTCCATTTTGTATCTGTGTATTCAAAGTGGTTAGGATAGATATATAGTTACATTCTCTTAATGAATAGAATAATTTGTTCTAATGGTATTTGTAAATAGGATCTCAAGTCTGCATCTTGTACAGCAATTAACCACTAAGAAGAATGTATGCAGTGTGTTAATTATTGAAACTGTCCTAGCAATTTGATTTGAAACTGTCTCATTGCTATTTGTTTATCAGTAAAATTATGAAAAAAATAAAAAAAAAAAAAGGAAGAAAGGGCGGGCCAAATTGCTCAGCGGATTAAAAGCACCTGCAAGCAGGCGCAGCCCCAGGCCTGCCCCGCTGGCCCCGCCCCCAGGGCACGCTGAGATGGCAATTGAGACTGTGCGTGGTGGTGCACGCCTGTGACCCCAGCTCTTGGGTGACTGTAAACAGGAGAATCACTACAAGTGAAAGAAACCCTGAACACCGTGTAGACCCTTCCCTAAAATACAGAAGAAAAAAAAAAAAAAGAAGAAGAAAAGCAAAAGGAAAGAAAAAGAGAAACAAGTGAGAGAAAGAAACCATGCACGTGTGTTGTGAAAGACTTCCCAAGTGATTCCGTTTAGAGAGAAAATAAAAAAAAAAAAAAGATCTCCTGCTCATTTAATTTTACAGAGACATAGACTTTGAGTCTGAAGCAAATTTCCCTGGTTTTCTATGTCAAAATAAGACACAGAAACTGCCCTCAGGGTTCTTTCTAAATAAACTTGTTTCTAATCTTAATGTAACAGAAATGTATTTGATGACTGGTATTTAATAATTGTTTTCAAGTGTTAAATTTCAAAGCATGGAACAAGACAAGGTAGATAGAGCATCACATTCTGCAATTTGCAGGTTCGCTTGGTGTAAATGCTGCAGCCCCAAGCGCTGCGGGTGGGTGTTCTTGGAGCAAGTGGAGAGTGCTTTACAGCCTGACCCCCATTTCCTATTCGCAGAAAACTCGCTGATACAACTTTATCTTCTAAAAACAAACAAACAACAACAAAAAAAAACCCCACCTCCCCTTCTCCATACACTCCATGACTCTTCACTTGAAAGTAAAAGCACCACCATAATGTGTTACTCTTGCTCCCTCTTCCCCACGAAGGGGACAAGCAGTGCGCTTTGCAGTCATCATAGAGATCCAGGCCCGCACTTGACTGCTGTCAATTCGCCAGGACTGTAAGGTAAGCCTCCTCACGGCTCAGCCCCTTAGCTCAAACAGGCAGCCTTTGAAAGAACAATTTCCAGGAAAAGCAGGAGAAAAATTACAGGGAGTGAAAGAATTCTAATAATGGGAACTTTGTAGGTGGTGAGGAACGAACAGTAGTTAAACCATAAGGCAAAATTAAAGCAAGAGCTTGGGAGGCAGGTTCGTCTTCAGTTAGTAATCAAGCAAGGACGTAGGCTTTTCAAGGCCCAAGGGAAGGTACTAATGTGGAAGAAGCAACTGAAGATCTGAGGTGTAACCACAGAGCAGTGTTCCCCAGAATACAATAAATGAGAACTAAATGCAACACAGGGATTTAACCTGAGGACCTACAAGAGGTCCTCACACAGACAGAAATGGGAAGAAAACAATTGGTGCCTGTAGGGCACAGTGTAGAAATGGCAGAGTGTGAGGACAAAATGATGTTTGGAGGAACCTCGATTCTTGCAGCACATGAAGGAATGTGTTATTAAGGCATCTCTAGAGAGAAAATGACTGGGAACGGGTTTGAGGGGAGATAGTTTGGAGCTTGGGGAAAGAACAGGATTGAGGACCGCAAGTGATGCTTCAGAAGGGCAGGGCGGCCTCTGTGGAGATGCCTATTGGCAGTGAGCAATTTCCTGTAGCAAAGACATGGCTCAAGGAGCAGTGTCAAGAAGTAAATGACCAGGACTTAATGCAGATTTTAATATTATTACGGGAAGTCAGACCCAACAAGAAAAGAATCTCCTCAAGCACGCACCAGTGGTGAGTTGGAGGCACTTATAACACAGGGTTACAAATGGATATAGTTTTGTACTGCAGGCCCCGGAGCAGAAACTGGACTATGTAGCCCAAGGCCAGGTACTCTGTTAATAGCGAACTTTTAGTAAGCACTTGTGGGCTTCCCAGTGTGGAACCAAGTCTCTCTTCAACATTACTTCATTTAGTTATTACAATAATCCTTAGTAGGCAGCATTAGCCTTATTCTACAGCCAGGGATTCTGAGCTCCAGAAAGGCTATTTTTCAAGGTCATTGGCAGATATTTTACAAAGGTGGCTATGCATAACTCAAATCCTCTACAACACAGCCCTACCACTTCCATCTCAAAGTGTAGAACCTAAATCTCCTCCCCTTAACCTGCATGGAGATGACTATTTTACCTATAGAATATGCTCAAAGAATTTATTTGTGGCTTCTAAGACTTTGTCCCAAGATGCCATGTGTCTCCCACCTGGTTCTGTTGGAACACTTGCTCTGGCAGAAGATAGCTACCGTGTAAGAACTGTGACATTCCGAGCCATGGCACCAAATGCGGGACCAGGCTGGAGCACCCCCAGAACATGCCTGAGCTCCTGTCCTCCAGCCAGCCTCACTTCTGGCGTGGAAGCAAGCCAGCTTGGGCTCACATCTGATTCCAGCTCCTTGAGCTGTCAGACAACTACAGTTGCATGAGAGACTCCAGTCAAAACATCCCAGCCCAATCATTCCTGAAATTCTGGCTCACAAATGAAATAGTCATTGCTTTACAAGATGTCTTGGGGTCATGTGTTCTGCAGGAAACGTGATCAGAGTAGCTTCCCAGGGACAGGGCATGGCAGAGCCAAGATTCTCTCATGCATGCCTGTTGGACTCAGGAGCTGGGTTTTGCCTGCTTCCTTCTCCCTCATATTTCTCTCTGTATATCTCCTGCATTCAGTACAGATCCAGGAGGAAAATACAGACAACCAGCCACAGGCCCCATGACCTTGGTCTAGCTTACATACAGCACATATGCAGAAAAAATACTTTAGCCATCCATTAGATACCTTCTGTCCACCTCTCTTTTTGTTTCTACTTTCTATCATATTTACATGACATCATATCATTGTGCAATATTACAAAAACATTTCACTGATTGTTAAAATTACAATCATATTATTGCCAAGTAAATCTTCAGTACAATCAGCCACACACTATTGATTATGTTTATGCTTCAGCAAGTCAAAACGCTTCAGGGGCCAGGGAGATAGCTCAGTAGAATAAACATTTGCCTGGCAAGTGCAAGGTCCTGAGTTCAATCAATCCATGATACCACGCATGCACACACACACACACACACACACACACACACACAAGATGTCTTGGGGTCATGTGTTCTGCAGGAAATGTGATCAGAATAGCTTCCCAGGGACAGGGCATGATGCACACACACACACACACACACACACACACAAACACACAAAGCTTCAAATATATGCACTGAGAACAATACTCTATTCTTCTTTTCTTTTTTTCTTTCTTTTTTTTTTTTTTAATTTGGTACAGGTTCTACAGGGTCTCACTATGTGGATTGGACTCATAGTGATTCTCCTGTTTTCAGCCTCCCAAGCGCTGGGATCACAGGCACGTGCCACCACAACCAGTCTCAATCAGAGTTCCCTGAGGGCGGGACTAGCACAACACACCAGGGATTGAAATTTAGCTGCTGCACTCTGTCTAAGCAGGCGCTTTAATCTGCTGAGCTATCTGGCTGGCCCTTGTGTTTTCTTCTTATACATACTAATCAGAAAACAACTTGAATCTCCATTTTTCTGCTATAGTTTTCTTGTGGATTTTTACCAAGCATATTAAATTTAAGGAGGCCAAAAAGCACAATAGATGCTGAGACACAAATGACCTATATGACTGAGAGAATCATGAATTAAATAATACAGAAAATTTGAATTTGGACAGAACCTATGTCTTACAGTCTCTCTACACTTCCTCCATGCATTGCTACCTCTTTAAACAGTAAGGCCCCTATTGACGCTCTGTTCATCTTAAAATCTCATGTATCAGCAGACAGAAGAATCTGCTGGAAATTATGAAGCAAATTAAATTTCAAGGAGAAATGGGTGGCTGGGCCCTGTGTTTCATTAGCACCACGAAGTGAAGTCACAAACCCTTCCTGAATTGAAATCTAAGCCAGAGCAACGTCATGGGGCCTGTGGCTGGTTGTCTACATTTTCCTCCTGGAATCAAAAGCCCGGAGTTGTTTTAACTGTTGACTTAAAAAATCACCAGGCTTTCCTGAAGCCACAAGAGTCATTTTAAATAATATTCAGTCAATACCTATTTCTTCTAGAGCCCCCTGGTCAACAGTTAGGCTGAAAACCGGGTGTCTTATTTTCACATCAAAAGGGAACAGGGGCTTTTTGTTCTGACACTCTACCAATGGCAGTAGTACTTTCCTGCTATGTTTCTTCTAATAGTCCTGCATTATACCTCAAATCTTGACATCAACAATTGGCACAATTTTTCTAAAATACATTTTTAGCAATATTACCCACAGATGGACATGTCTTGGGAGTATAACCTGAGGAAAGATGGCATGGTTTTGTCGTTGTTTGCTTTTTTGTGGTTTTTTTGTTTTCCTGCACTAGACCTCCAGAAGAACAAGGGTTTAGAGTCCACATGGTCCAGCAGAGGCCAAGGTGAGGCTTTACAGCATCAGCAGAGTTGTGCCCAGATTCCAATTTCTCTTTCTCTTTTTCATTCTCCAATTCTTCCTTTGGTTTCCTGAGCCTCTTAAGATAGCAGGAGATTTACAAATGGGCTATTAAAGATGTGCAATGTTTTTGCAAATTAGTAAGCATACATCATTTGATAATCATAAACAAAATAGATCTTGAGGAACAATCATGTGATTGAAAATCTCATCTTTTATTTTTGAGGCATCTTATTCATGAGGAGGTTGGCCTCAGTTTACTTTCCACTCTCCAAGGGTGTCTTTGGTTCCTAAATACTAAGTTTCCTTTCTTATTTCTAGAAGTTTGGGGCTTAGAAGATAGAGCAAGGATCTGGAGTCACACTGATAAAATTTGATTTCTCTCTGCCATAACTTGCTTGAGATTATTTAGGGCAGAGAGATGGACATCTCTCCTGGTTCTTCCTCCTGAACAGAAGCTCTGATTTTGTGCGTGCATTGGTGCCCTTGGACTGGTCAGTTTCATGTGAGGAGAAATCTTATGTGCCGCATCCAAGTCTGACCATTAAATATACCAGGCCAGCTGATACAATCTCTCTGATGGCTGGTAGAGAAGAAGCAGTGGCAGAAGGTTCCAAGGATGGCCTTGCTCATCATTTAGAGAACCAAGGAAAGACACTGCAACGGGAAAATCAGCACTGCCACCTTTATACGTAAAAAGTAACTTTCACTCCTATAAAGCCATTGAAACTTAGAGTTGGTTAATAATGTTTGATGATTTTGTTGAGAATAAGTGAAAGCAGCGGACACGAGAACAGATCAAAGCATACACAGTATTACAGTCAGCAGTAATATGAGGCAGTAAGAGAGCGCCAGGTGCAATGGCATTTCATGACCCAAATCACAAATGCACAACCCAGAGCGACAGTTGAGTTGGGAGTTGAGCTGGGGTCTGTCCAAGCAAACAGGCTGCTCCTGGGACTGCTCTGATTGGGGAAAAGACCAAACAGCCCCTACTCTCCTTATAGGATTTGGCCTTTGCAATCTAGAGATCTCACAGTTGGTAGTATGATTATGTTTAGACCTAAACACATATGTGTTAGGAATGTTTTCTTATTTAGCAGTGAATGGTTTATCTTTGGCTTCCTTACCAGTTTGGGGGAACTGGCCAAATAGAAGCCTGGTTCCACAATTTTGGGTAAAACTCCTTCATCTCTCTAGCTGATTATGTGGAAGTTCTAGCACCATTTACTTGGTTATATCAGCTGGCAACAATTACTCTAACACTTGGCCTCTCTTGGACTCCAGTTTCTACTTGGAAAAATAGAGATATCCTAACAGCAGCGTTCTCCTCAGATAATGATGAAATCGCCTATAGAAAGGAAAGCGCTTGCAGCAGGGTCTGACGGAGCGTGGACCTTGGAACATCCCAACCATTATTTCTACTCAGGAGGGAGAGCAGGCGCTACCCTTTCCACTCATCTTCTGTGCTCAACTGGAGTGCTTGTCTCCTATCTGAATGGTTCACACGCTCAAGCTAAATGTCTTGCATTTTTCTCTTCTCTGCCTCCTTGCACTGATTATAAACTCCATTGAAATGTGGAACAGAAATGGTGGAAACAGGTGTTTTTTTCCTCATTCCAAACTTAGGGGATAATACTCAGGATTACACTCAAAATTATGTAAAGTTAGCTGTAGGTTTTTCAAAGATAGGCCCTATCAAGTTGAGGACATTTCCTTATATTCATAGTTTATTAAGAATTTTTATCAGTAGTAGGATAGCTTGGCTTTGTTGAATTATTTTATGTGTCCATTAAGATAATACTAGGGTTTTCTTTTTTAATTTGTTAATGTGCTGACCTATTCTTGTTAACTTTTTAAAAAAATTATTTATTTTTAATGTATTTGTTTGTTGCAGGGTCTCACTACACATCTCAGACTCATAGTGATCCTCCTGCTTTCAGCCTTCCCAGTGCTGGGATTAGAGGCATGCACCTCTATGCCTCTACTCTGGCCAACTCAGCCTGCCCTGGGGGCAGGGCTAGCACAGCATGTGGTGCTGAAGATTGAACCACAGTCCCTGTGCTTGCCTAAAGTTACCTAAGCAGGTGCTTTTATCCACTGAGCCATCTTGCCGTCCCCACCCCCCGTTGATTTTTAAATGTTAAACTTGTTTTGTATTAAGTATCACTTGGTCATGATGATACACTATTTAATGCAACTTGATGAAAATCTTTGAAGAACTTCGCATTTATGTTTCTGGTGGACATTGATATATAGTTGTTCTCTTTGTTTATCTGGCTTCAGAATCACTAGGCTCATAAGTAGTTGGGTGATTGTTCTCTTTTAATTTCATGAAGAGATTATGTGAAAATGGAATTAAATATGGGTTGAATGCTCCAGGGAAATTATTTGGACCTAGAAATTGTTTTCTAGAACATTTTAACTATAGGTTTGTTTTCCTTAATACTTGTGGGCTATTTTGCTTATTTTTTTATTAATTTTATTGAGAAGCAAATAGCAATGAGACAGTTTCAAAACAGGTTAGTAAGGCAGTTACAATAATTAATATATTGCATATTGTTGTCTTCATAGTATTTATTCATAGTATAAGATGCAGCCATGATATCCTGTTCAAATACTATAAGTACAAATCTTTCTTCTCATTGAATTAAGAGAAAATAGCTGTATATCTATCCTATTTTGTATATACAGATATAAAATGATCCTTCATTTATATCCCCTTTTTTTGTTTTGTTTTCTCAGAGATGGGTATCCCATTGCCATTTAAATATTGTAGGTCTATGAATTCAGCAAAATAATCCAATATAGTCCAGTAGTGGGTTATCCATACGACTGGCAATGTCAGAAGTTTTTGACTTGAGTCTTTTACAGCTCAGCTTATTGATATGGTTTTACTCTTTATACCTCATTTTTATACTTTCCTGCTGGATGGTTAAAAAAGTTACATTTCTAAAAGCAAGACCTATATATATAATAAGAAATGTAACTTTTTTATCTGCCAAGGTCAGTCAAATCCCCTCAGAATTTACCCTGAAACCCTGTTCCACAGTTTGTAGATTCTTTGTCAGTGTCAGCCATGTGGCTGAGTCACGGCCATTGCTTGACCAATTTGCTCTCTGTGAAAGCCTGAGAGAATGTTTTCTCTCCATGTGACTCTCCTTAGGCACACACTACATCAACAATCACTTTCTTCTGTGGCCCCATAATCTCCTTGATCAGAAAATTTATAATACCACTGAGTTATAGAATGTTATAGTACAGGTTCTCTTATGTCCTGAGTCCTCACTGAGTTTGAATGGCTAGGGCCAAAATGTTGGCTATCCTTGTAGTCCTTCTTTTTTTTTTTTTTTTTTTTTCTAATTTTTGGTCTGCAAACTTAAGTTGTTAACCCTCCAGAAGAGAAACTTAATGATATTATTACCCTATAACAGAGGCAATTGAGCTTAACTTCACTCTCTGTCTGAATATCAAACATCTTTGACATAACATAAAACAGGTATTTTCCATCAAGTATTTATATGTTAAACTTTAAATCCCTACAGAATGTGAAGAAAAAATAAATAGAAAATAAAAAATTTAAAAAATTAAAAATAGGAATAAACAATTATATATATTTACATAGAAATTTAGAAATCTATATGCCATTGTAGGATAATCCTATGACATTTTTTTCTTATCTCTTGTTTTCATTTATTGCCTTTTTTTTTTTTTCCAGAACTGGGGATTGAACTCAGGCCATTGTGCTTGCCAGGCAAGTACTTATTCTACTGAGCTATCTCCCCAGCCCCTACTTTTTTTTCAAACATTGACTTGAGAAACAGTACAGCAGTAATTGATATGACATGAGAAGCAATATGTATTTAGAAGACCAGAATGACAGGCATTCCAAGCATGGCCCTAATATTACACATTGATATCTTCAGTGCAGTTGCTTAGTTCACAGGTATCAGCATATATAGTTAGTAGGGGTGAGAAGCCTACCAATTAACTGTTAGTTTCAAAAACCTGCTAAAGATTCTCAGGATCATTGCCTTAACCATATTGTGCATATAAATGTATGGCTTTGCCCCGTCATGTTTCCTAGATTTCCTCCTTGCCCTCTCTTTGCTACTTAATTCTTAATTCTCACTTTCCTTTTTTTTTGGGGGGGGGTGTGGAACCAGGGATTGAATTCAGGCCCTTGCACTTGCCAGGGAAGCGCTTATTCCACTGCGCCATCTCCCCGGCCCTCTCACTTTCCTTTTAATTGTGTTATAACTTTCTGTTTTTATTTCTTCTTTTGAGTTCTTAGACTAGTGAGACTATATGATATTTACACATGTAGGTCTGGGTTATTTCACTTCTGAGTATATCTTCAAGTGACATCCACTTAAAATAAAAGCTTTGAATTTGTTTTTCTTTATAGCTGAGTAATACTCCATTGTATAAAAATACTACATCTTTTTCATCCATTCCTCAGGTGATGGGCATTTTGGTTGCTTCCAAGATTTGGCTATCACAAATTGTGTTGCTATAAACATAGGTGCACATATATCACTATGATATGTTTTCAGTTCTTCTGGGAAAATTCCACTAGGGAGATAGCTGGATTGAATGGGATTTCTAGTGGTAGTTTTTTTAAGGAGTCTCCACGCTGATTTCCATAATGATTGCAGCAGTCTACATTCCCACTAACAGTGGAGAAGCGTTCTTTTTTCCCCACAGTGTTTTGCTTATTTATTTCTTCATTAACAATGTTTGATAAATTGTGTCTTTGAAGAATTTTGCCATATTATTTCATAAAGACATTCATAATACCATTATTATCAATCTGTAATGCTATCACCTTCTCTAACCCTTAATAAAGCTAATCCATGCCTTCTATTTATTGTTTTTCTTTTTGTTGTTGTTGTTTATATTTTAGTACAGGGTCTACAGAGTCTAGAGGGTCTCACTATGTAGATTGAGCTCATAGTGATCTGCCTGTGTTCAGCCTCGCAAGAGCTGGGATTGTAGGCACGCGCCACCATGCCCAGTCTCAATTGCAGTCTCATTGTGCCCTGGGGTGGGCCAGCATGACATGCAGGACTGGGAATCAAACCCTGGCCCCTGCACTTGCCTGAGCAGGTGCTTAGTCCACTGAGCTATCTCACTGGACCTAGAAGCATTTTTTTATTTTTTCAAACAATCATGGTTTCATTTAGTTTCTCTATTGTTTTTCTGATTTCTGTTTCACTTATTCTTGTGCTCTTTAATATTCTAGTTCTTTCACTGACTTTGGGTTTAATTTCCCCTTTTCTTAGGTGGAAGCTGAGATTATTACTTAAAACTTTATTTTGGTCAATATAGGTAAAGTTAGAATACAGATTTTTCAATGTTGTTATAGTAGAATCCTATGAATTTTGAAATGGACTTATTTGATCTAAAGTACTTTGTAATTTTGTTTTTGGTTTCTTTTTCTGATGAATGGATTATTCAGATTTATGTCATTTAGTTTCCAAACACTAGAGAATTTTCCAAATATATTATTGATTGCTAACTTAATGGCACTGTAGCTAAAGGACATGATCTGTGTAACCTGAGATCTTTCATATTATGTTTTCATTTTCATTCATTTCAAAGTTTCTCTTGTGAGTTCTCCCTTAATCCATTGTCTACTATTTCAGAGGATCAAGAGATGGAGGAGAGGGGACAAAGGAAAAAATCATAACACAGCTCAGACTCATAGTGATCCTCCTGTCTCAGCCTCCCCAGTGCTAGGATTACAGGTTTGCACCCCCATGCCTGGTTTCATTGGCCCGCTAGGTAAACCTAGGGTGGGGCCAGAACAGTATATGGTACTGAGAATTGAACCCAGAACCTTGCACTGGCTGCTGATCTATCTCTCTGGCCCACAATTTGTTATGTGCATGTACCAACTCCCCAGAGAATGGGAACATTGTGTAGTGCAGACTATAATAATAAAAAAGAATGTGTTATTTGGTTTCTACATGATTTTAGATTTCACAAATTTTCCTGGTTTTGATTTCTGATTTCTTGTTAATTTTAACATACCAAAGAACTACTTTGTATTATTTTAACCTGACCATATTCCTTTTCATGAAATGTCTTCTAGAATCTTTTGAGTATTTTATTATTTTTCATATAATTGAGCTTTATGCTTATTTAAGCTGTACTTTATAGTTATCTGTATTTTAATCTGTATTATTTAAGTCATTCAACCACTTTAGTTCATTTTGATATGTGGTTTTTGGGTTTTTGTTTTGTTTTTCAATATAGAAGTCCAGTTATTCCAACAACATGTGTTGGAAAGATTGTTTTTTATCAACTGAAATACTTTGGCAGATTTGTTTAAAAAAAATCAATGTTTTTGTGGGTCAGGCTTTGAACTTTGTACTCTATGGCCATTTTCTACAAGTCCACCTTTCTGACATCATGTTGCTTGATTAATGCCACTTTATTGTAACCTTAAAATCAAGTAATATGAATCCTTCAATTCTATTATTTTTCAAATTATTTTACATATTATAGATCTTTCACATTTCTGTATACATTTCATAATCGATTCAACAGTTTTCCCAAATAGAGTTATAGCGAATTACACAGGAATTATCTGTATTACTATGTAAGCTGAGGGAGAATTTGCACCTGAAAAATATTTATTCTGAGCAGCAGTCATGGTTTGGCTAGCCACATAACTGTCATTACTTTTTCCATTGATTGTATTGTAGCTTTGTGGATATAATTCCTTGATATGTCTGTTAACTTTCCCATTCATTATTTTGTGTTTGTTTTGCATATTACATGTTTTTTTCCTTTCATTGTCTAATTGTTCAATGTAAATAAAACCACATTTGAGTTTGGTATATTGCCTTTATAGCCAGCTACCTTGATAAATTCACTTTTAAATTCTAGCAGTTTTTGACTATTTGCTCTACTTTTTTTTTTTTTTTTTTTGTATTCTTAGGAAAGGGTGTACAGGGTGTTCAGGGTGTCACTGCTAAATCAGAGTTGTAGTGATCCACTTGTTTACAGCCTCCCAAAAGCTGGGATTACAGGCATGCACCACCATGCCCAGTTTCAATCCCATCTCAGTGCACCCAAGGGATTGAATCCCCGCCCCCTGCACCTGCTTGCAGGCGCTTTAATCCACTGAGCTATTTGGCTGGCCCTTGATTTGCATTTTTAAAAAATAGATTTTTGTGATGTTCTCTTTAGAATATTATGGCCTTGGGAAATCACCATAGTTTTGCTTGTTTCTAATCTGGGTACGTCGTTTTTTTTTTTTTTTTTTTTTTTTTTTTTTTTTTTTTTTTTTCTTGTCTTATTGCATGGGCTAAAATATCCAATGCAATACCTGGTAGAAATAGAGAGAAGATGTTCTCTCCTCATTCCAGTGTGAGAGTAGAAAATGTTATTCTTTGTCCATTAAGCATGCTATTGATTAGAGATCATTCACTGATTTCCTTTATCAAGTTAAAAAAGTTCTCTCTACTCTCAGAATCTGAGAGTTATGATCATGAATGACATTGAATTCTGTCAAATACTTTTCCTATATGTTTTTAAATGCATAGTTACATATTTTTTCTTTCATTCTTTAACTTGTATTAAAAATTACATTTTTGGGCTGGTGAGATGGCTCAGTGGTCTAAAGCACCTACTTAGAACAAGCTTAGTAAAGCACAGGGACTGTGGTTCAATCCCCCAACACCACATGCCAGTCAGCCCCGTCCCCTGGTGGGCTGAGCTGGCCACACACACACACACACACACACACACACACAAATAAATAAATAAAATAAATTTTAAGAAATTACATTTTTTTGCTAAATAGCTATCTTAAGTGGGCTCATTTACTTATCTAATTGTGTGCCTATTGTTTTCAGAATAATGGAGGTATCACAAGGACTGTTTATTTAACCATCTTTTTTCTAGAACCTGGAACATAGCAGACATTTGGTAACTAATGAATAGAGAAATTTACATAGGAATATATGATGAATGCTTGCCATATGATAATCTTTTTAATGTATCTAATTATCCATCACTTTCATATAGCAATGAGGGCCCTGAATGCCCAACTTATTTTTTGTTTTTGTTTTTGTTTTTGTTTTTGTTTTGTTTGTTTGAGACAATGTCTCACTATGTAGCCCAGGCTGGCCTGGAACTCACGGCAATACTCCTGCCTCAGCATCCCAAGTGCTGGGATTGTAAGAATGTGTCACCGTGTCTAGCAGTTTGTTTTGTTTCTAACCTAAGACTTTGGGTGGAGTTGTCCTTCAACACAGATTTGAATGCATTTGAGCTGAAACATCACTGCATAATTGGACTATCTTTCAATTTGTTTTTCCAGTATAAGAGAGAGGATTCAGGGAATCAGAAGAAAGAATGACACGGTAGTGTCTCATCAACTCTCTTCCCTTGCTTGTGGCTCTTTCCTCCTAGGATCCTTCCTATCATGATGGTGCTCTAGCTATTTTTCCCCTAAATCCCTTGCTTTAAAGTCAATAAAACTAATCCCTAAATGATGAGATCCTTCCCTGACAACCAGCTTCTAATTGCAAATTCTAATCCTGATTCTTCCGTTGCAAGCCATACAACTTTCTGGATGTCAGTCGCCTCATCTAGCAGAGCTGTGCTGGGCTTCACTTTCATCGAAAGGAGGGCTCCTGCCTTGCAAGGTCATTGAGAGTGAAGAGAGGAAGTGTGAAAGCGTCATGAGAAACATGACGTAGGTAGCAATGCTCAGTTTCTAATTAAGAGATGAAACGAGAGACTTGTTTGTCTTGAAATTTAGAGTATAGCTGTGATGATAAGCCATTACACTAGAGTTTTATTTTTGTAAGATGGTGCCAATAGATTTCAAGAGAAGTTTCTAATACTGTTGTGTGATTTAAAAATCATCGTTTCTGTAGTATATGTTCCCTTCATCATGGCACAAATATATGTGAAACACTTCCATTGTGGCAAGAACTGCTCTAACTGTTCTAACTGCAATGCAAAAATCAGGAAAGGCTCTGTGTCATAGTTACTTTTCTTGTGGCTGAGGCAAGATATCCAACCCCCAGCATTAAAGGAGGAAAGATTTATTGTAGCTCACAGTTTTTAGAGGTTTTGCTCCAAAGTTGACTGGCTCCAAGGCAGGATGGCATGGCAGGGGGCATCCCAGAGGAGAAAAAGTTCATGGCATGGAAGGTGGAAGGCAGAAGGTAGCAAAAGCAGGAGGCAGCAAGCAGTGACAGAACTCTCTTTCTGTCTCTTAAATTCTATCCAGGCCACACAGCCTTAAGGTGAGTAGCACTCAGGGTGGACCATCCCATTATCTGAATCCAGAGCTATGCTAAACCAACCAGTGAACTAATTCAGTAATCACACACTACCAATATCACACCCTTAATCTCAGCATCACACCCTTATTCCCAGAACCACACCCTTAATCCTAGCATCACGCACTCTAGTTCCAGCCACATTTGAAAACCCACCCTAAGACGGAATGAGGTTTGGGGAGACATCTAGACACAGCCAGAACATGCTAATGATGTGGATTTATATTCCCTTGGGGAATCCAGATATGTAAACAGATAATTATTTTTGCTTGAAATACACAGTGAGGGCTGGTGAGATGGCTCAGTGGTCTAAAGCACCTACTTGGAACAAGCTTAGCAAAGCACAAGGACCACGGTTCAATCCCCCAGCACCACATGCCAGCCAGCCCCGCCCCCTGGTGGGCTGAGCTGGCCACACACACACACACACACACACACACACACAATAAATAAATAAATAAATGTTTAAAAAAAATACTTAGTTCCAAAACACGCTGTTTAAAAAAAAAAAAAAAAAGAAAAAGAAAAAGAAATATACAGTGAGAGGAATAATCCTAATATCTTTACTACAGTATTCATCACTAGAGTTGGGGAGGTGGTGATGGATTTTAGTAAGAGCTGAAAGGTGTTTTTCACAGTAAGTAAACAAGTGGCAAATATCGAATGAATGAATGGTGCTGACACATTTCTCCTTGGTATTAAAGTCCTTGGAGAGCACAGCCCAGCAAGGGATTGACGAAGGGAAGGTGGCATTCTGTAGAGAAGTTGCCAGCACTCTGAGTTGAGGATACCAAATAGAAAGCCGGGGAGAGTGAGAAAATGAGGCTGAAGAATTGGTGCAGGGATGACAGACCATGGGAGATGATATTTACCTCATGAGGAGGGTAGAAATTCTTGTAGGGGGGGTTGTGGGATGAAAGGACGGATGGACATTCCTTGCTGTGTGTGGATTATGTGGGGTGATACTTTCCTTGAAACCTTTGAAATGACCATGGACCATCTTGAGAGTAACATGTGCTGACTCTATGATTTTAGAGGCCCAGTATTGAATAGCACTCATCCTAATTTATGAATTTAATAACTAATTATTAATAATTTAATAACTAGTTTAATAACTAATGTTCTATGCCTCAAGAGAATTAAGCCATCACCTTCCTATGAATGAACTGTTTTGGGGGTCAAAGGACTATTCCTGGTTCCATGACTTGTGGCTAGGTAAACATAGTGTCTAGGTTAGATTTTTAAGAACAGCAGTTGGGAGAGTCATTATCACACACTCTAGTCTCTCTGATATTGGTGCAGAAAGAAGACCTAAGACATGTTTTCTACATACTTAATTTTAATTGTATTTTTATATGTTGAAAATTTCAAATTTATCTTCCAGGAAAATTTGTTTACCAAATTACTGATGAACACTGATCTTTCATTTTTATGACTAACAACTAAAACATATCAGTTTTAATTACTGGCTTATAACTTGAAAAAAAAATCTTATCTATGGAGCTCAAGTGAGACACTTCAGCAACTAGAAATATTTCTATTCATCTAGAGCTTAGCATGTCTTAGTTCTGGCTGTACATGGGAAGTGCTGGAGAATGATAAAAAATCAAAAAATCTGTGCCTGGGTTTCTCCTTTTAGAAGTGTTTATTTAATTTATTTGATACATGATGCCGGCATCAATGGTTTTGATAATGTCCTTAGGCAACTTCTGATCTGAAGCCCGGGTTGAGACTCGTGATACAAATAAAGATATCATCATAAATACGCACATTCAGGGAGTATACTTCAGAACACCCTGACCCAGGGATAAAACTCTAGGAAACCAGTTAAGTAGGAAGATCAGACTTGGAAGTGAAAGGGTCGAAGCAACCCAAGGAGCAATGGAGAAAGTAGAAAAAAAGAATGAAAGTTGGGCTGGTGCTGCACACACGTAAGCAAGACCCTGGCTCTGAGAATGGAAAGAATATCAGATACTGATGGGAAATCACAGTAGAATTTTGTTTTTATTTTGGGGAAGGGTCTACAGGGTGTTCAGGGTCTCACTACTAGGTTGGACTCACAGTCTTTCGCCTATTTACAGTCTCCCAAGAGCTGGGATTACAGGCGAGCGTCACCACGCCCAGTCTCAACTGCTGCCTCAGGGTGCCCCAGGGGCGGGGCCTGCAGGACAGGACTGGGGATCAAACCCCCGGTCCCTGCGCCTGCGTGCAGGCACTTTAATATGCTGAGCTATTTGGCTAAACTTCAGTAGAGTTTTGAAGGAGGAAAAAAATAGCCCAAGACAGGTGATTTAGTTGGCATTGAAGGCATCTTTCTAAAATCAGCCATCCAGGAACATCTAGATTCTTGCTATTCCAAAAGGGACGCATGGGCTGGTACTGTTAAAGAGCTCCTGGGGTCTGACCCTGCCTGAGACCTCCGGAATGGAATGCATGTGGTGAGATCTCCATGTGACTCGTATGGACAGTTGAGTTTGCTAAGTATTTTCCAGGTTCTAATAGGAAGACAGCAAAATTAACTGACGGAGACGAGTTTCTTGCTTTCCAAAAGAAGCCTGTGTTGCAGACTTGAGCAAGATGTCAGAAGCACTGTGGTATGGTCCCAGCTTCTCCACAACCAGCCCTGTGGACTTTCACATTTCCCATATTTTCTCGGTCTGAAATGCCCATTCATTCGTAACTATCGTTTGGCTTGAATTTTCAAGTTTTTTGATATGTACTAGACAAAATAAGGGGGACTGGGAGGTGCTGTGTAACACAAGGTGCTCATGGAAAATTCTTTTCTTTCTTTAAATTGCATATCGACAAGCTGCAGAGGCATATTGTATACAGTGGAGCCCTGGTGTATGGATGCAGTTATCCCTCAGTATGCGAGTGGAATAGATTCTAGAACTCCCGAAGATGCCAAACTTCTTGGGTGCGCAGGCCCGTTACATAAAATGGCCTGATATTTGCTTATAACTAATGTATACCCTATGAATATTTTATGTGATCTCTAGATTACTTGTAATGTCTGATACAACATAAATGTTATGTACATAGTTGTTACACTGTGTTATTTAGGAGACAATGACAAGGAAATTTATGAGCATATTTAGAATGGACAATTTTTTTTTCAAATAATTTTGACCCGTGGTCCATTTGCACAGTTGTGGGAACTTCGGATATGAGGTGCTGAGTGGATAATGTCCCATGATTGAATCAAGCTCATTAGCATGTCTGTCACCTCAAGTGCTTATCATCATTTATTCTTCCTGTCTAATGGAAACAGTATGCCCTTTAGTCAACATCTGCCCACGTTCCCCAACTTCTCAGCTGCTGATAAACCCCCATTCTCCTATTTGCTTCTATATGTTTGACCTTTTTTCAACATCCACATATATATTCCACATGCAATGTCTGTCATTCTGGCCTAACATACCTAGCATAATGTGCTCCAGGTTCATTCATGCTGTCACAAATGACACAATTTCCTTTCATTTAAAAGCTTGTATATGCCCCCTTTTCTTTATCCATTTATCAGTTGATAAATGCTTAGGTTGATTCCAAATGTTGGATATTAAAGATTTTGCCACAATGAGCAAGGAAGTAGCAGCTATCTCTTCAACATACAGATTTCACGTCCTTTGGATATACACCCAGTTCTGGGATTGCCGGGTTGTATGATAATTATTTCTTTTTTAAACTTTGTTTTTATTCATTTTAATGCCATAAACTGGCAAGGAAACAGTTTCAAAACAGGCTGGTAAGATGGTTACAATAATTAATACATTGCTTTGATAAAATTTTCCTAGTCTTTTCTAGGAACCTCAAAACTGCTTTCTACAGTGGCTGTACTAATTTACACTCCCAACAGTGTGCAAGGACACCCCTTTCTCCACAGTCACAAGCACTTATCGTTCACTTTTTTGATAATAACCATTCTGATGAATATTAGATGATATCTTATTGCAATTTTAATTTTAATATCACTAATGATTCTATGGGTGCACCATTTGCCTTTCTTCCTCTGAAAAATGTCTTTTTAAGCCTCTGATCCCTTTTTTAATCAGGTTATTTATTTTAGTGCTATTAACTTGTGCTCCTTAAACATTTTGAATAGTAATTCCTTATCAAGTATATGGCTTGCAATTATTTCTCCCCTTTCATAAGTTACCTCTTCATTCTGTCGTTTCCTACACTTTGCCAAAGGCTTTTAGTTTGATGCAATCCTCCTTAACTAATCTTGGTCTTGTTGCCTGAGTTTCGGGATCAATTCCAAAACATCATTACCCAGAACAGTGTCACAGAGCTTTAGGGAAAAGCCTTCCTGTTTTTTGAGCAAATGGCTGACACAAACAGGGGCTCAAGGTGTGTGACCATCAAATGATGAGAACAGTCATGCGACCATCTAATGAAACAAGTCATGTGACCATCTAATGATGATAGCAAGTCATGTGACTTGCTAATAAAGTACATCTCAGGCTGAACGAATAGAGAAGGAAAGGAAATCATATAAAAGTCTATAAGAGATGGTTAAGTAAAATGTAGCCAATGCATTTTTTTTCTTTTTTTTTAATTTTTATTTTATTTATTTGTGTGTGTGTGTGTGTGTGTGGCCAGCTCAGCCCACCATGGTGCTGGGGGATTGAACTGCGGTCTCTGTGCTTTGCTAAGCTTGTTCCAAGTAGGTGCTTTAGACCACTGAGCCATCTCACCAGCCCCATGCATTTAAGAGATAATTGCACAGACATTAAAAAGTTTGGTCTTTATTAGTACTCAGTAGTATGAAAAGATTTCTTTAAATTTTCTTGAATGTACAATCTTATCTAAACAATATAAAAGTGTGTTTTGTTTCATGCCTGTACTGCGCATATACAGGTAATGTATGTGTAGGGAAATACATAGAAACAGCTGTCTAGAAATATCACAAATTCTTCACAGTGGTGGTTTCTCAGACATACACAAAACAAAGACGATCGAATGACACTTAGTGCTTCTTTCACCAGAATATAATCTCCATTGAAACAGATACTTTGCAAAATACTCCACCCTACTATCTAGGTATGTGGTAAGCACTCAATAAATACTTGCTGAATGAATGAAAGAGTGAAAGAGAGAAGGAAATGCAATCTATGCAGGGGCCAAATAATAGTTCGGGTTGCTGGAGTTCAGAGCCATGCAGGGCAGCAAAGGGGATACATCCGGCATCTGAGCAGGTGTGTTGGAGCAGATCCTTGAATACTAGCACAGAACCAGACCGCCTTCTGCAGTAACTGGGCAGCCACTGCTCACCAAGTGGAGGCAGAGGGTGGATTTCATTCCACTCTGTAGCACAAGGGCTGCTCTTTTTCATCTCTCACTAAACAACAATAATAATAATAATACTCTCTGTGAACAAACAAGACATTCAGACATCTTTCAAGTTCCTAATAGATGGGGAATTTTGAGACAGCTAGAACTCTGTGGCTTAACATTCATTTGCTGGTTGATGGAGGCCCAGAAAACAAAGTGAACACTTCCCCATTTCAATCTGTGCATCACCATCTGCTCTGCTGACTCCCATGGTGGCTGCCGTGGTGAAGACAGAAAAAGGATGACCCCGGAAGTCAGAGACTTATGGATGCCAACACAAGATGGGCCACAAGCCCTGAGGTCACAGGGGTCTTCTTCCTGATTGTTTGTCTTTGGCCACACTAGATTTCATGCTTTTTATACTGAGGCCTTCTGTAGGCCACAGAATTAATTCCATTAGTCAACCTTTTTGTCATTCCCTATGGGGAGCATCCCTGCACTGTTGTCTCAATGACTTTGGTCTCTGAAAAGTCCTTAATTATTAATGAAGTGGTTTTCTGACATTCATTCAACCCTCTTCAACCCAACCTCAAAGACAGAGTAATTTGTACTTGAATCCAAGTTCTATGCCATGACTCTAAACTGCTCATTGACTTCACATTGTCCTTGGCATTATCTTTAAGGATCTGCCTATTGCTGGGCCAGTGTGATAGGCTATACTCTCCCCTGTCCACTCTGGTCCATCCCTTTGACTGTCCTGCAGCCCCCAGGTATAACCTGCTCTTTCATTTTTATATTTTTGAAAAAATAAAACAATTTCTTAATCAAATAGTAAGAGAGTAACAATAGTTAATGCACTCTGTATTATCTTCAAAGAACTCAAAGTACAAGACATAACCAAGGAGATCATTTCAAAAAAAACAGTCACTCGAATCTTACTTTTCAATGAATTAAAATAAACTAGTAGTATGCTGCAACCAATTAGCATATTATTGTATATTGAAATATTTTTAAAACAATGGGATTTATAATTTTGGAAAGTATTCAAATCTTCAAGTCTCTCCCTACTTTTAATCTCTCTATCTCTCTGTCTCTGTCTCTCTATCTCTGTCTCTGTCTCTGTGTCTCTCTCTGTCTGTCTCTCTGTCTCTCCCTCTGTCTGTTTCTCTGTCTCTCCCTCTGTCTGTCTCTGTCTCTGTCTGTCTCTGTCTATCTGTCTGTCTGTCTGTCTCTCTCTCTCTCTCCCTCTCTTTCCCTCCCTCCTTCCTTCTCCCTTTTCTGCATCTATTGAGATGACTGTGTGGTCCTTCACTTCCTTCTTTTATGTAATGAAGACTACTTATTCATTTGTGTGTGTTCAACCATCATTGAGTCTCTGAGATGAAGCCTATTTGGTCACGGTGTATGATCTTTTGATCATTTGCCACATTCTGTTTGCCAATATCTTATTAAGGATTTTTGCATCTGTGTTTGAGAATTAGGCCTAATTTTTTTGGTCAAGTTCTTTTCTGGTTTAGGGATTATAAACCTAATAGACCTTTTCCACATTATCTGGAATTATATGCCTCCCTTCAGCTGTCTAATCAGCTCCCGCTCCAGCATAGTCTAATGTCACTTCCCCAGGGATCTCCACCTCAGTCTCATGTCCCATACCAGGCTAGGAACTGCAAGAGGACCTCCTGGCATCCAACAAGCAGCTCTCTATGAAGGCATACAGCTCAATTATAGTTGAATAATTACTGAGCAATTTTTTGTTTAACTTTATTTTCCACATTGGATAGACCAAGTGGGTTCTGTTATAGTACTATCCTTTGTAGCTTACTTAAACTTTCTTTTCAGGAATATTATCTTTTAGAACATTAGTGGATTGTATGTGAGTGATGTCATTCAAAGTGGCATATTTAACCAATTTGGCTATGGAAGGGAGGAAAGATCTACGGTGGAATTCGGAGGGCATGGTGCAGCAGTCTTAGCCAGCTTGTATAAGCAGCAAGATACTGAGTGGCTTAAACAACAAAAATGATTTTCTCACAGATACAGAGGCCAGCCATCCCAGACACATGTGCCAGCAGATGGTTTCTGACCTGAGCTCTCTGAGTTGTGGACTGCTGCTGTCTTATTGTGTTCTCACCTAGTGGGGAAACAGAGCTTTGGGGTCTTCCTGTTCTTACCAAAGGCACTAGTCGTATTTTAATATCCTCACTCTCATAATCTAATTTAGACCAGATTACCTCCTGAAAGCCCGGTCCCCAAATGTCATTACAATGCATGATAGTGCTCTCATGTATGGATTGGCAACTTGTCCCAACCCCAGTTCATTCCACAGCAGGGGGCACATGCTGATAGCAGGCCCCACAGGAGAGAGGTCGGATGAAGCTTCAGGAGAAGAAGGGGATAACTGTAAGAGGTAGGAGAGGAAAGGGAAAGAGAACATGGAGACCATGGCTCTGTTTAGGGGACAGAAACTGCTCCTAGAGTGATGAGAGAGGGGAGAAGAGGAGAGTGTGCTGGCCACATAAACTCTGCCACACATGGTAATGAGCAAGGAGAGCTCTCACCAAAGGCTTTAAATTCCCTTTGGAACTTGCTGGTATGAGTACCTGCTGAAGGGCTGCTGCGGCTTGAGGAGAAAGAAAAGGCTTGAAACCAATTCTGTGGAGAATAAGGAAGAGAGCTGCGGTACTCTAAATATTGATGCCCTCTCCCCCAAATTCATATGTTGAGATACTAACCCCCAAATGATGGCATTAGGAGACAAGGTCTCTGGAAAGTGATTGAGTCATGAGGGTAGAGCCCCATGACTGTGACTAGAATGCTCAGTAGGCCTCAGAGAGCTGCCTTATCTCTCCTTTCCATCATTTGAAGACCTAACAGCTTGCAACATCTGTAAGCCACAAAGAAAGCACCTAGCAGACACTCCATCTGCCTGAATTTGGATTTTCCAGCCTGCAGAACTGAGAGAAATAGATTTTGGATGCATGAGCTACCAGTATACGGTATTTTATTCTAGCAGCCTGAGCACACTCTGGCAAGAGCTCACCAGAGAGACCCTGCCAGAGTGGATGGATCAGGAGAACTGGCTCACATGAAGGGTTCCAGGAATCACTCACTTCAGGTGAGACAGGGGCCAGCAGGGTCTCTGGGTTCCTGGTGGGCCATGCAGTGAATTGGATGGACCAGCTGGTGAGTGTGAGAGCTTAACATTTTTAGAGCAAAATATGAAAGGGAAAAGAGGCACACAAGAAACACTCAAGGAAAAAAGAACATGGTGTCAAATGATTGATGTCAGGTGCTGGATCTTGTGTCAGGCTGGGTCGCTGCTGCTCTACACCTGTGTCCAACAGGTCTCCTCAGTTGATTGTGCCCGATTGCTCTGGCCATGTTGCAAGTCTTAGTCTCCTACTTCCACAGTGCTTGGTGCTATGAGTTGTTTCTGCATCATGACCTAGGGCCATAGAAGGAAGCAGGCACACTGAGAATATCCACCAGAGGGTGGCTGGCATGAGGGCCCCTGACTTATCCAGTAGTATGGAGCAGTAGGGATTCAGTAAAGAAGCTGAAGCTCTGTGAAGAGAACAAGAGTAGGGCAACCTAGGAGGGTAGAAGACTGCAGTCACAGAATGGGGTGTTTCAATGCAAGATTTCAGAGCAGGAGCAGTTCTCGGTGATGCCACATGCCCTGTGACCTTTGGAGTGAAGAGGTGAAGTGAAGTAGTGGTAATGGGGCAAGGGAGGTAGCTCAGCAGTCTAAGCGCCTACCTGGTAAGCATAAGGACCCTGGTTCATTTCCCGGTACCACATGCTATGTGGGCCCCAGATCCCTGTGTTGCTGTTGTGGCCCCTGAAACGGGGCATGGTGGCACACACCTGTGATCCCAGATCTGGTGAGGCTGAGACAGAAGCATCACTATGAGTCTGAGCTGTGCAGCAAGACCTCATACTGAACAAACAAATAAGTAAGATTTATTTAAAAAAAAATTTAAAGACTTGGAAATAGAGAGGATCAGATTTGAGATCACAGTAAAGGATTCAGGACATAGAGTAGGTCAAGCTAGGTAAGCTCACCCCCACCCCTTTACAGAACTGCATCTCACCAGGCTGACTTCCCCCCCTTTCTGGTTCACCACTCTGATTCTCCATGCAGCTGGTATAGCTGCCAAGAAAATGGTCATTTGTTCCCTCTCCTCCTTTCTCTCTCTACTTATCAACTCTTTACATCTTAAAGCTCTTTGCACAGGTACAGAAATAGAAAAAGAGAGAGGCATCAGGAAGTTGATAAACAGGAGCCACACATGCCGCCAAGATCACAAAATTCAGGTGACACTGACGTTTATCTGATATCTGACGCTTGCTCTTGACTCCCAAGGCTAAGTGGAAAACTTTGGCTTTTAAACAGATCTGTGTGGGAAACCTTTAGGATAATCTTGCCCGAAAGCCAGCCACTGAGAAGACTGCCTGTCACATAAGAAGTTTTCCTTCATATGGAAAAAAATTAGATTAATAATGACAATAACTAGTATTCTCCAGCAAGAGCCCTTGTTGCAGCAAAACTGAGTCCAGGAAAGGAACGACACCTGAAGAAGTCTGGGGGCCGTGAACAACTTTGTTTTTCATCGGTGGTCCTGGCTGGCCTTTTCCCTTAACAAAGCCGGGTAGGTGAGTGTTTGTGGGCTAGCACTTTTACATGAGGCATAAGCAGGAGGTCCAAAGGCAAGACACAACAGCCTGGCAGCCCCCTGATGAGCTAGCAGGGCGAGACCATTGGTTACAAGACCAGAGTGAGATCATCGGTTCCAAGACCAGATTAAAGAACACGGAGCTTGTTATAATCAGACATACTGCACATCAGTTGTGCTCTTATGGCTACAGGAGTCAAGAAAGGAATTACAGAGCATGAAACAGTTACAGAGCCAGGCAGTCTCAAAAAGAACAGTTTTTACCAGAACGATTTCTCTTGTACAGTTTTTCCTTTTCCTCACCGATATTAGGAAGCATTTGTGATAGGGAACCGACTGTGTCAACCTGAGTGAGAAACCTCAACTAAGTTGCGTCAGCTTAGCTCTGAGTGGAGCTGCGGGGACTGACTGAAGACAGAAGACCCACCCGAGGGCAGCTTGTCACCTGAATGGTGTAAAGGGGACACGAAGGAAGGCTCAGCTCTGGTTCTGTGGAGGAGCTCCGGTCGGTGTCTCCACGTTGGATGTTGTCTCTGAGCTTCAGCACAGACTCTTCAGCCTCCAGCACAGACCTTAGACCTGTTTTTATTTATTTATTTTTTTCATTATT
>NW_004524631.1:3927127-3928913 GCF_000260255.1 Octodon degus | reverse complement strand
TATTATTTTTTTTTTTTGGTGGAACCGGGGATTGAACTCAGGCCCTTGCCCTTGCCAGGCAAGCACTTATTCTACTGAGCCATTTCCCTGGCCAAATGAACTTTTTTTTTTGGGGGGGGGCGGGTGCGGGGAATCGTGGGTTGAACTCAGGACCAGGCAAGCACTTATTCTACTGAGCTATCACTCCAGCCCTCAGCACAGACCTTTCGGCCTCCTGATACAGACTTGCACAGGACCCTGTACTCTGCTCTAGGCTTTCAACTGGATCCTTAAGGTCTCCCGTGAGCAGAGAGACCCTCTGCACTTTCTCACATCTGACACTGTAAGCCAATCTTGTAAATTCTTACGTATTTTATGTCTCGTGTTAAATGTGTTTCTCTCGTAAGCACTCATTGATGTGCTTAACTAAGACTGTTTCCCTCACTCATGGAAAACAGTGCTAGCAGATCATGGTACTTTTCTACAGAGGTCAGATATAACTTTAAAATCAAAGCGACAGAAAAAAACGTTTTCCAAGCTATGACACCTGTGAGATTGAAAGAGATTACTAAGAATAATACATAAATATTGAAGTTTTTATTTTCTCACTGACCTATTGGTTTATTTTGTTGACAGAGTGTCAAGATAGCTCTACTCAGAAGCTATTTTCAGTGGCAGGCAGCTGTAATCTCAGTTGCTCAGGAGGTCAAGTCAGGAAGATCACGAGTTCGAGGCTCTCCTGAGTAGCTTAGCAAGACCCTGTCTCAAAACAGCAAAAACAAATACAACCTAGAAACTATTTTCAAAGTTCTTTCTAAAAATAAAGCTGAGCACCAATGGCAGGCACAATGGCATTCACCTGTAGTCCCAGAGCTTGGGAGGCTGAGACAGAAAGACCACTTAAGCTTTTTGTCCCGGGAGGTTGACGATGAGCATCTCAAGGGAGGATTCCCCACGACATTTTAATGGTTTCCAGGTGGGCGTCTCCATCCCTGAGCAGGGCTGGCCTTGGGCCCTGGGATTTGTGTCCAGCACGCGCTGGTCAGCAGCCTGGAATCCCAAGTGCAGGTTGAACACTGCCAGTACAAGTTATTGAAGCTGGGTGCTCTCCTGACACCAGTTGTCACTATAGTTGCTACAGGAAAGTGCCTCTGATGAGGTGAGATACCCTTAAGTGTATCTGGTGTGCTTTAAGAAACAAAAACAAAAACAGTGAATGTTGGATGGGATTTGGCCATCCAACAAAAAGGTAGGGATCTTCCATAGAAGAGCACATCAAACCTTAGTAACAGTGTGACAAGTTTCAACTTGCCTGGGGCAGTAGTCAGAGCTCCAGTTGAGTGGCATTAATGATGGATCATGAACAACGCATTAACATGAAATTTTGTTTCAAGCTGCAAAAAAGTGCTAAAGAAACACATGAAATGTTAAAATTAGTGTATGGTGATGCTGCAGTAACCAGGAAGACTGTTTACAAGTGGTTTGAGCAATTTCGTAAGGGTTGCGAGTCTGTCAACGACGAGGAGCGGTCTGGACGTCCTTCCACCTCAAAAACCCGAGAGAATGTCGAAAGAGTGAGTGAAATGATTCGGTCCAACAAGCGGTTGACTATTCGGAAAACTTCTGAGGATCTGAACATCTCATATGGTACCGTACAAAGCATTTTAACGACAGATTTGAACATGAGGCGAGTGAGTCCGCAATGTATGCATCCGCAGCCACGGGAGCTGGAGTTAGAGCAGTAAATCAGTGCCTGTGGTGACAGGGCGCTGCGTCCCTTTCATTTAACTCTCCTGAGGTAGGTGTT
>NW_004524631.1:3920490-3926617 GCF_000260255.1 Octodon degus | reverse complement strand
AAAAGGACTTAAGGGACATGATAGATTAGGCATGTAAGTATCAGACGTGATAGTTTCATGTTGGAAGAAATGAAAGTGGTAAAGATGCTCCGAGCCCACATTTCTTGTACTCTGTCAGCATGTCCAACAATTTGATTTTTTTTTCGTTAATTTGTATGCCAATTATATGTAATGCATTTTCCAAAATTTTTAAATAAAGATACTTTATATTTAAAAAAAAAAAAGACCACTTAAGCCCAAGAGTTCAAGGCCATTCAGGAGATCTATTTAAATATTTATATTTAAATAGATCAGTAATACTGTGTCACTGGTATTTCTATAAAGAATGTAATTTTTAAGTATAATCTAATTCTCATTTATTTATAAAATCACTGGAGTTATGTTATATCTATGGTTAGTAAATTTGCAAATCTCAACACCCTTGATCATTCCTTCCAATAAGCTCAGATAAAGATTTAATAATAAGCAGGAACACATTTTTATTTGTTTGTTAAAGGAAGAAAGGCTTATTTAGCTCATAATGTGTGGAGTTTTCAGTCCATAATCAGCTGGCTTCAAGACAGGGTGGCCTGGCAGAGAGCAACAGTTCATGGTGGCAGAAGACAGCGACAGCAACAAGTCAACAAGAAGAAATCTTGGCCAGGCCTAGTGACGCATGCCTGTAATCCCAGCACTTGGAAGGCCAAAGCAGGAGGATTGTCACAAGTTCAAGACCAGCCTAGACTACAGAGTGAGCTCAAGGCCAGCTTGAACTGCATAGTGATACCCTACCTCAAAAAAGAAAAAAAAAAGGGCTTCTTTTTTTTCTTTTTTTTCTCATTGAAATGTTTAATTTTTAACCCAGAGTTTTTAGGTATTCTGTCACCTTGTCCCTGTTCAGAATATCTTCCTCTGATAGGTATTTTTTATACGACAAAATTTGTCAGATAAGTTGACTCTGATTATTTTTATTGTGGCATATTTAAACTTAGGAAATCCTAGCCATTCTCAATTTCATTCTCTCAAGTATCAGCCATTTTATAGATATTTCAAACATCTATTATAGAGTTTCAAATTAAATCACTCCAACTTTAAAGCTTTTTATATAATTTGTTGAGTTTCCCCTGTCCTATAAGAATACACTTCAAAGTTCATTGATTGAAAGCTTTATTTTTTCAATTTTGTAAAGGCTTCAAAAGCTGCTTTTTCTTGTTTTTTGCTAGTCTACTTGTTGACTGACTTGATAAAAGATTTAATTCATTTTAAGAAAAAATACACTAATGGTGTTTGTAAATAGAATATCATGTCTGCATCTTGTACAGAAATTAACCACTAGGAAGAATGTATGCAATGTGGTAATTATTGAAACTGTCCTACCAATTTGATCTGAAACTCTCTCATTGCTATTTCTCAATAAAATTATGGAAAAAAAGAAAAAATACAATCAAATTAGAAAACACAGTCCCATATTAGAACAGTGAGCAATAACAAAATCATAACTTAAAACGTAAGTATCAGAGTTTAAAACAAAACACATTAAAATCAATAGCATTCCTATAACCAATAATGAACTCACTGAGAAAAAAAAATCACAAATACAAGTTCATTCACAACAGCTTCAGAAAGTTGAAAACCTAGGAATGGCTTAACTGGAGAAGAAAAAGACCTATGTATGAAAGTTATAGACCTCTGAAAAAAGAAATTGAAGGAGGTAATTACAAAATGGAAGACATCCCTTCTTCTTGGATAAGAAGAGCTAATATTATGAAAAATGACCATATAACCCCAACATATAGAGATTTAATGCAACCTCTATTAAAATACCAATAACATTGTTCACAAAATTAGAAAAAACAATACCAAACTTCATATGGAATCAGAAAAGATCCAGAATAGCCACAGGTAGCCTGAGCAAATTGAGAAAAATGGGAGCATCACATTACTGGATTTCAAGTTATATTACAAAGTGAGAGTAACGAAACATCATGACCCTGGCATAAAACAGCTATGTAGACCAATGGAATAGGAAAGAAGGTACAAAACAAGCACATACACCTACAGCATGACAAAGGGACCAAAAATATATATTGGGTGAAAGACAATCTCTTTAACAGATGGTGCTGCGGATCTGAATATTCCTATGCAGAAGAATGAAATTAGATTCCTATCTTACACCCTGTACTAAAATCCAAACAAAATGGATCGAAGATCTAGCTATCAAACAAAAACTTTGAAGTTACTAGAGGATAACAGAGGCAAAATACTTGAAGAAACAGGTACAAGCATGGACTTCCTGATCAGAACCCGCTGGCACAGGAAATAAGACTGAGAACCAACAAATGGAATTGCATCGAGGTAGAAAGCTTCTGCACAGCTAAGGAAGCAGCAGAGAGTGGCAACCAACAGAGAATGTGAAGAGGCAACATCCAGAATGGGAGAAAGTGTTCACTAGCTACTTTGCTGGTACAGGACTTGTATCTAGATTATATAAATAACTCAGAAAATTAACGCTCAAAAACCAAATGCCTAATAGAAAACAGGCAAATGAACTGAGCAGATAAGCAAGCACATGGCTGATAGTACATGGAAAAATGTCACCATGAGTCATTAGGGAATTAGTCATTAGTCATTAGTCATCATTAATTATACAAGGCATGCCTGTGAGGATGTGGGAGAAAAGTCCTTCTACATCGTTGGTGGGAAGGTAGATTAGTACAACCACCATGGAAATAAGTACGGGGATTCCTAAAATACTCAATTCCATCTGACCCACATATTCTTCCAAGAATATCTGGAGTGTCTTCCAGAAAGAATAAAAGGTGTTGTAGATGGTGATATATGAACACCCATATTTTTTTTAAATTTTATTTATTTATGTGTGTGTGTGTGTGTGTGTGTGTGTGTGTGGCCAGCTCAGCCCACCAGGGGGCGGGGCTGGCTGGCATGTGGTGCTGGGAGATTGAACCGTGGTCCATGGGCTTTGCTAAGCTTGTTCTAAGTAGGTGCTTTAGACCACTGAGCCATCTCACCAGCCCCCTGAATACCCATATTGATAGAGGAACGATTCACACTAGCTAAGTCTGGAAGCAGCTCATGTGTCTGTCGACAGATGAATGGCTGAAGAAAGCGTGATATGTATACACAGTAGAATATGATTCCATCAGGGTGTAGGATGACTTTGTCATGCCGTAGGTGTACATGCTCATTTTGTACCTTCTGTCCTATTCCACTGGTCTACATAGCTGTTGTATGCCAGGGCCATGATGTTTCGTTACTCTCACTTTGTAAAATGACTTGAAACCCAGTAATGTGATGTTCCCATTTTTCTCAACTTGCTCAGGCTAGACGTGGCTATTCTGGATCTCTTCTGATTCCGTATGAAGTTTGGAATTTTTGTATATTCTTCAGTTATGAAGAATAAAACTGTGTAATTTGCAGGAAAATCCGTAATGCTTAAGATAAATAAAATAACCAAGCCCTACTCAGAAAGTTAATTGATAGTTTCTTTTCTATGTGAACCTAAAATATAAATCAACGAATGAATAAAATGGAGATGATAGGAAACTAAAATGTAGATTTTGGAGATGTGGAAAGGGGAAGGATGGGGAGAAATGGAAAAAGTAATGAAAATGATCAAGGTATATTTCATCCTTTGCTAATTTCCCAAAGTGAACATCACTACTCTGTATTACAAACAATTACTAATTAAAATATCAAGTGGAGCTGAAAAAAATGACCTAATACTTCAGTTGCAGAGATACTATAAAAACGATTTACATAAATTCAAATTCATCAACCGCTCTAAAACTTCACAAGTATTTCTAAAATCTGATTGGCAATGGGTGGCAAAGAGAAAGTAGGTACAGTGACACCATGCAGGAATATTTCACTTTGTATTTCAGTTCCTCCGGGTGTGTACATATACAATAAAATTTTGGATTGTGTGAAACTTGTTCTGTGAGTATTCTGTAAGATAAGCAAATATTTATAAGAAATTATGACTTGATAAACAAATGATGTCTTGCCATATAAGTAGTAAGTGATGCCGAATGTCACTTGAACACACCTAAGGCAGCAGTTCTCTCTGTCTCTCTTGCTACAAGATTGTGGGTGACCATTTGCCCCCAGCAAGAGGTTATAGAGGAGATCTCTACAAAGTAGAAGGATAAAAAGGAGGCATCCCTTTTATCCTCCAATGAGATTAGGGAGATGTGTGAAGTGTGGGAAATACGGCAAGATTTTGGAGAAAATTACCACCTGAAAAAGGCCGTAACTGCACTAGCACTGAATCTGTTTAGCGATAATGCAATGTTACATTTCCTCAAAGTCCTCAGAAGGAGGCAAAAGCAAGTGCCATTGGATAGGTTCTTTGTTCAGATTCCACTGAGCCAATAGACAGAGTGATTTGTGTGTGTGTGTGTGTGTGTGTGTGTGTGTGTGTGTGCGCCCGGCTCAGCCCCTCTTTGGGGCGGGGCTGGTGCAGCACGTAGTGCCAGGGATCAAACCAACATCCCTGCGCTTGCCTAAGCAGGTGTTTAGACCACTGAGCTATCTTGCCAGCCCAACAGAGTGATTTTGTTAGTGACCATGAGAATCATCCTATACAATAAGCCTCCTTTCTTGCTTCTCTCACACCTGCCATGAAGGTTTCAAAGGTAAAGGCTGGTTAATTTGTTTCTTTTTCTTTTGTATTTTCTTAGTATCTTGAATCATATTACAGTATTTTAATCATTTTTGTATGAATATTTGTGGATTGTGGGACAAATCATCTGAATTTCTATTATTTCTAGTGGGGAAATTTGCTTTGCTATACAAGTGCTTTGAATTACAAGCATCTTTCCAGATGAACTGAGTGCACAAGCCAAGGTTTTATTGTATGTGTATTTTGGCATTTGTCTTCCTTTTTAGTTGATAAAATGTAACAACTTCTTTGGCTGAACTATGTGGGTACCACAATCAAGTACAAGCTCTACTTCTATTTTACAGGATTTAAAAAGTGGTAACAAAATTGATTTTGTCTTGACACTATGCACTGCAAAATTAGATTTGTATTATCACCCCAGAGTGAATACATTGTCAATGGAGAGCCCTGTAATGAAAATTACAATTACACTCTCAATAATGTAAAATATTTCAGTGTAGTGGAATGATTTTCAAAAGCTTTACTTCAGTTCCATCAATTGGATTAAAAAAAAAAAAGCCTCAACCCATTAGTGAGATTGGCTGGCCTTTTATTTAAAGTGTCTGATGGCACTGATACAAAATTGACTTCATTCAAATGCATGCCAAGATCGTCTTTCAACAGAGCAGCCAATGCAGTACTACTGCTCGTGAACTCTTGCACACACGTTCAGAACTATAGACCCCAGTGTAATTGCACTTTCTGCAGCACTGTGTGCTAAGTGATCATCTTTGAATATAGCTTCCTTAACATAATTACTAACTTGTTTAAATTTGCAACAAAGTGAAAAGCTTCTTGGTAGCACTTTTACAAGTGCCCTCAGAGTACCCTCTGGAGGAGGGAGGAGGTCTGTTCTGTCTCTGCTTCCCGAACTTCCTGCGTAGGTCCCTAATCTGTCCTTTTCTGTTTTCACTCCCTCTGCTAACTCAGAAAAATACTCTAAAAGAGTCCAGTAGTCCATAATAGTATTGGGTCTTCCGCTTGACTGGCAGTGTCAGAAATTGTTGACCTGAGACCCCTACAGCTCAACATAACAGCATGGCTTTACTTCTTAACATTTTTATACTTTTCTGCTGGATGGTTAAGACCAAGGTAAAGCAGGAAATATGCAACAAGAGTTGTAGCTTTTGGGTCTGATAAGGTCAGTGAAATCCCCTCAGGATTTATCCTGAGATCCTGTACCTAAGATTGTTTGGCAGTGTCAGCCATGTGGATGAGTTATGGCCATTGCTTGGCCAATGTGCTCTCTATGAAAGCGTGAGAGAAAGTTTTCTCTCCATGTGACTCTCCTTAGGCACACTCTACATCATTGATCAATTTCCCCTTTGGCTCCATAATCTCCTTGATCAGAAAATTTGGGACACTGCCGAGTTACATGACGTTACAGTACAAGTTCTCATATGTCCTGAGTCTTAATTGACCTTGGAAGGCTAGGGCCAAAATGTTGGCTTTCCTTTCGGCCCTCCA
>NW_004524631.1:3914340-3920390 GCF_000260255.1 Octodon degus | reverse complement strand
ACTATCTGTCTGAATATCAAACATCTTAGGCATAACATGGAACAGGTATTTTTCATCAAGTATTGATATGTTGAACTTTAAGTCCCTACAGAATATGATGAAAAAACATTTAAAAATTAGAATATATTTTTAAAAATGCATAAAGAATTGTGTAATTCTTATGTTTACACAGAAGTCCAGAAATCTAACCATATACAACCTTGTAGCAGGACAGTCCCACAACATTCCTGTTCCTGTCTCCTGTCTTCATTCACCATCCTCTTCTTTCTGAACAATCATCTACCTGAGAGACAGCACAGCAGCAACTGGCATGTCATGACAAGCACCATATTCAGAAGACCAGAATGACAGGCACTCTGGAGAATTCATGTGTATAGAGGGTTGCACTGAGAGCACAACTGGAGAAGACAATAAAGAGCCACCAAATATTTATTTTTACCTCCACGTGAGACTAAAGGAGTTGATGTCCCCCACCAGTGTGTGTGAAAGTCACTTTTTAAACTAGTAATGGAGGTGTGCTGAATTTGTTGTGTCTTCACTAGGTTATTTGCAGTTTTTGCAATGGCTTTGTCTGCTAGCATAACCTCTCTCCTTAGCACAGGTCAAAAGTGAAAGACAACCAGCTGTAACCTATCTCTTTGTTTGCTGGAGCAACTTAACGAAGTCCTCCCTTGTAAAGAAAGATTATTTATAGCTGGTTGTCCTTTAACCTGTATTAAGGAGAGAACTCTTGGCTGAACATGACTCTTACATGCTGGCCGACAAAGCCATTGCAAAAACTGCAAATAGCCTAGTGAAGATGTAACAAACCCAGCACAGCACCAAGGCCATCTCTAAGGGCTTGCGCTGAGAACAATTCTAGAACAAAAGCAAATAAGATGGAGGGGCCAGCAGCAAGTGTAACCAGTGCAGCCACAGGCAGAGGGGACTCATTGCTACCCTATTTCATCTCAGTGTGGACATTACAACCAATGGCTGGGAGGTAGCCCCCAGGATAAAACTCCTGAGGCACCCTGAGATGCTAGAGTCTCTAGAGAGTTATCTGCTTGGGTTTCATTTTAATTTTTTAAATCTTTGACAATTTAATAAATTGACACATAAAAATTGACCACATTTACAGAGTACAGTGGAAGGAAGTTGATACATGTATACCACGTGTAATGATCCAGGCAATGTAATTAGTCCTTGCCTCCCCTTACACACTGCATGTTTTGGAGTTAGGGAAACTTCAAATTCTTCTCTTCTAATTTTTTATGAAATACATAATAAGTTACTGTGCACTTGAGTTTATTCTGTTTGAAGGGAGCAAAACATTCTCTATACTCTGAGTGCTTTTATGTAGCACACAGGTACTGTTCACTAGATTGCTGGTGTCTAGCACTCTGCCCTTGCTCTGTGGAGGCCCTTGAGTGAGTAACATTCCAGCCACACAAAGTGCTATGTGGTCGAGGCCAGGCTCAAACCCAGCCTCTCCCTCTCCTCTGCCAGATAAGTTAATTTTGTTTTCCCAAATCTGTCTAGTCTAGGCCAAACTGCATTTGCTATTGAAACTACTTCATTAGAAATTACAGGGGATGGGGATGTAGCCCAATAGCTTAAGCTCCTGCCTGGCAAGCACGAAGTCCTGATTTCAATCCCTGGTACAAAAAAAAAAAAAATTACACAAATTGATGAAATGTGATTCTGACAAAAGAAATATCAAATTTTCTTTGAAAACTATATAGAATCTTTGGAAAGACCCAATGAAAGCAAACCATTGAAAAACTGACACTAGAAAGGGTTAAAAACTTCTGTCAAAGTTGCTGTGAGAAGTTTCTTGAAACTATAGAAGGGCCCTGTATTCAAATTTCACCCCACATTACTTTGCTTTTTTCTCTGCTTGAAACCTACACTGGAAGTCATAGGTTATAAACAACCCCTAATAATTCTGATAATAAACACATGCATTGATTGTGAGCTTCTCTGAAGCAGGGCTGCTTTGCATATTTTATATCATCTAATCCTGTCAAAGGCAAAAAGCAAGGGAATTTATTGTCCTCCTTGTATGATGTCCCCAGGTAACGTGGCTGGGAGGTGGTGAAACCAGGCATAAATTTTCCACTTGTTTGGTTTCAAAATTTATACCTAACTGCACTTTCTGTGTTTTGCTTCTGAGTGGTAAACCCGGAAAGAAGTTGGTCAATACAGGTTCTTCAGTAATTTATTGGGTTTCTGGCATGAACAAGTAGCCATGAATAGAGATATAATGGCAGGAATCTAGAAGATGCCCCAGGCTCCATCCTCCTTTCCTCCTGCTGCCTGAGCCTGAAACTTTTTCAGTCCACAAATTAAAATGTAAATGTCCTCTGGGTGAGGGTTTGAAGGAACACTGCAAAGTATAATTGGTGTACTTTGGAAAACCTGATAATGCTTTGTCAGTACTGCAACCAAGGGAAATTATAAGTTTTGCTAAAGTTTTAGTGGTTTTTACTAACTTCTCTAAAATTTCATAAATGATCAAAGAAGTTTCCAGGAGAATTTACCTGCCTAAGGTCAGGGCAGACAGAGATGTCTAGAGAAGTGCTCTCGACAACATAGTACCTAGAAGTGTGGACTCAGAGAGGTTGCTTCATACTTTGCCAGATGACCACATGGTGACTGTGGCCACTTGGGGAGCATCCATTAGATATCTGGCCATTTCTTTGGGGTAGGGGAAGCTAAAGAACACTTAGAGGAGCAGAACTGGGAGGCAGATATCTTATGGAGGAGCAGCAGAGGCACAGGGCTCAGAGTCCGGGCTGGCTACGGAAGATGTGGCTTCAAGGGCTATGATTCTCACAGAATTAGACAAACTCAAGGCTCAGAAGGGGCCAAAGTTGACAGCAGAACAGCAGCCCAAAAGCAGGGCTGGAGGGAAGCCAGTCTCTGCAGTGTAGGAACTCATTATGCCATTTGCCAGTGTTGCAAGGACAATATACATTCTTTGGAGAAATATTGAGAACTATGGAAAGATAAAAGAATACTTTTCATGTGGTTAACCACTTAGTATTCAGTAAGTATCTTTTCAGGTTTTTTCCTTTGAACGTTTTTTTTTATATAAAATAGAACAATCTGCCTTTTCACTTATGATTATTTGGTAAATATTTTACTAACATGGTAAGTAAATTATCCTACAATGTCATGTTTAATATCCAAGTAGTGCTGTAGAATTGAGAAAGTGAGCACACTAGGAGTCTGTGCCTCACCCCATGAAGATTGCCAGAGAGACCTGGTAGGTTAACCCCCACCTCCCCGGCCTTCCTGGCAGAGTTCCAATAAGCCCGACCCCTGTCCTTGACCTGAAGCCTTCTGGAAGACATGATAACCACAGTGACCTGCAGGAACCTTGTGGAGCACAGCCCTGTGCCAATCCACCTTCTATAGAGCATTGCACAGCTTCGGCCTGTACTCATCATCATGCATCCTTCTTGAACTGTGGCTTTCTCCCCTTTCCTTACTGAGGTAGAAACCACATTGAACCCCATACAGCAGGAGCTTTGGTGAGCCTACCCTGCCCTCCCACACTCCTGAGAGCCTTGCAGACCTGCACCCCACTCACCTACCATCACTGCAAAACCTGACAAAAAGAAGGAACAAAAGACAATCTCAGACCTCTAGCCCACCCAAAGCAAGTCCAGAAGACAAGGTCATAGATCTTGGAAGTCACACTCCTGAAGTTTCTGAAATGACAGCAATTGAAGTAAAGAAACAACTCCATTAGGCTATGGAAGAAATCAGATCAGAAATAATCTCTCAGGTAAAAAAGGAAATAACAAGACTCAAGAAAGGATTGTGTGATTCACCTAAGGAAGACAAAGATAGAAAAATAGAAGAGAATAGGAAAATGATGAAAATGTTGAAAGAACAATACAAGAAGGAATTAGAATGCATGAAACAGTTTCAAACAGATATGCAGGATATTAAGAATTCCACTGAAAGCCGGAAAAGCCACTTTAATGAAACTCAAGATAGACATCCAGACCTTGAAGAGAGTGTTGTAGCTAATGAATGTGAAGAAAGATCTCTTAAAGCTAACAAGGAACAGGAAATAACAAAATCACTTCAATGAAATAGAAGATAGAATTTCAGATCTTGAAGATACATTGAATCTAGTGAACACGAAAGGAAATATCTCTTAAAAATAATAAGAAACCAGGAAATAACAATACAACAGCTGCAAGGTGATGAAAAGAAAAATAGTATAAGATTAATAGGTATCAATGAAACAGCTGGAGATAACACAAAAGACATAAAAAGTGTTTGGAGAAGTAGTAACAGAAAATTTCCCAAGCATGGAGAAAGAATCTGATATGCAGATACTTGAAGCATACAGAAATCCAGCTAGTCATAATCAAAATAAATCACCACCCAAACACATCATAATCAAGATCTCAGAAATTGAGCAAAAGAACAAATATTAAAAGCTGTTAGCGAGAAGCAACAGATCACCTGTAATGGAAAACCCATCCCAATAATGGCAAATTTCTCAACATAGACCATCAAATCAAGAAGAACTTGGAGTGAGATATTTGAAGTCCTGAAAGAAAACAATTTTCCACTCAGATTGATGTATCCTGCAAAACTATCTATCAAATTTAATGGAGAGATTAGATACTTCCATGGCAAAGAACAACTGAAGAAATTCATGATAACCAAACCAACCCTAAAAACAGTACTGACAGGTATTGTAGAAAGAGACAAAGATGACCACAACTTCAACAACAGAAGAGAACTACCAAGCAGAGCAAGTAATTAAGCAAAGGGGAAAAGTGGGAATCCTGAAGTAGGAAAACAACACGACAAAGATAAACCAATATATATCAGTTATAACTATCTATATAAATGGCCTCAATTCACCAATCAAAAGAAGCAGACTGGCAGAATGGATAAAAGAACAAAATCTAGCACTATGCTGCATAAAAAACCATTTAACTACAAGGGGAATTAATAGGCTGAATGTCAAAGGATGGAGAACAATATTCCATGCAACAGGAACCCAGAAAAAAGGAGGGTTAGCTATGCTGGTGGCTAACAATGTCAACTTCAAACCAAATGTGATTAAAAGAAACAAAGAAGGTCACTATATACTTGTTAGGGGAAAACTAAAAGAGTAAGAGATAGTAATTATAAATATATATGCACCCAATGTAGGCGCACCCAACTATATAAGACAAATTTTAACAGACATGAAAATCTGATAAGCAATAACATAATTATATTGGGAGACTTGAACACCCCACTGACACAAAGAGATAGATCAACCATGCAAAACTTGAGCCAAAAAATAACAAAACTAAACCAAACTTGTGACAAAATGTACTTAGTAGACCTTTATAGAATGGTCCAATCAATAACATCAGAATACACATTTTTCTCAGCTGTACGTGGGATGTTCTACAAAATAGACCATGTGCTGGCATATAGAACATGCTTAAGTAAATACAAAGGAATCAGAATTATCCCATGCATATTACCTGACCATAGTGCAATGCAACTGGAAATTATTGACAAAAGAAACAGTAAAAACTGTGAACACATGGAAACTAAATAATACCCTCTTGAACAATCAATGGGTCACAGATGAAATTAAACAATATTTATAATCAAATAAAAATACAGATACAACTTACCAGAACCTGTGGGATGTAATGAAGACTGCCCTAAGAAGGAAATTTATAGTGATAAATTTTCACATCAGGAAAACAGAACAAGCCTGAATAAACAATCTTGTGCTGTACCCTAAACTCCTAGGAAAAGAAGAGCAAGTCGAGTCCACAGACCAAAAAAGGCAGGAAATTATAGAGATCAGAGCAGAAATAAATGCAGTAGAGGCAAAGAAAACTGTACAAAGAATTAATGAGTCAATGAGTTGGTTCTTTGAAAGAATAAATAAAATTGATAAACCCCTTGTGAACCTTATTTAAAAAAGGAAAAGATGGGGCTGGAGAGATGGCTCAGTGGTCTAAAGCACCTACTTAGAACAAGCTTGGCAAGGCATCAGGGATCACGGTTCAATCCCCCAGCACCACATG
>NW_004524631.1:3880583-3914192 GCF_000260255.1 Octodon degus | reverse complement strand
GTGAAATCCCTACAGATCCTATAGAAATTCAGAAGATCATCAATACTTATTTCCAAAATCTTTACTCTCAAAGATTGGGAAATATAAAAATGGGCATATTCCTAGATACATACGTGCTGCTAAGCTGAATCAAGAAGATATAAAAATTCTGAATAACTCAGTATCAGCCAACAAAATTGAACATGTAATAAAAAACATATCAACAAAGAAAAGCCCAGGTCTTGATGGATTCACAACTGAATTCTACAAGAAATTTAGGAAATACCTAATGCCAACTCTTCTCAAACTCTTCAATGAAACTGAAAGGTGAGAAATTTTCCAAAACTCATTCAGGGAGGCAAGCATTTTTCTGATACCAAAACCAGAGAAGAACCCAACCAAAAAAAGAGAACTGCAGGTCAATCTCCCTAATGAACATAGATTAAAAAATCTTCAATAAATACTAGCAAGCAGAATGCAGCAAATCCTTGAGAACATTATACATCATGACCAAGTGGGATTCATCCCAGGAATGCAAGAATGGTTTAATATAAGCAAAATCATAAATGTAACACACTACATTAACAGAGACAAAGACAAAAACCACATGATCATCTCAATAGATTCAGAAAAAAACTTTTGAAAAAGCCCAGCACCCATTCATGATAAAAACACTACAGAAATCAGAATAAGTGATCTCTACCTCAACCTGTTAAAAGCCATCTATGACAAACCAACAGCTGGCATCATACCAAATGGACAAAAACTGAAAGCTTTCACTTTAAAATAAGGAAAAAGACCAAGATGTCCACTGTCACCACTCCTATTCAATACAGTTCTGGAAACATTATCCAGAGCAATTAGACAAGAGAAAGAAATAAAAGAAATAGTGATTGGAAAGAAAGAAGTGAAATTATCAATATTTTCAGATGACATGATATTGTATATAGGATACCCCCAAATCTCCACTAAGAGACTTGTAGATTTAATAACCAAATTCAGTAGCATAGCAGGTTACAAAGTCAACACTCAAAAATAAAGAACATTCCTATACCCAAACAACAAATGCACTGAGAGAGAAATTATGGAAGTCATGCCTTTCATAATAACACCCCCCAAAATGAAATAACTTAGGAATCAATCTCACAAAGGAAGTAAAGGACTTATACAGCAAAAATTATAGTACTCTGAAAAAAGAGATCAAAGAGGATTGCAGAAAATGGAAAGATATTCCTTGTTGGTATAGAAAAACCTAACATTGTGAAAATGACCACACTCCCAAAATTGTTATACAGATTCAATGCAATCCCAGTTAAAATACCACTAGTATACCTCACAGGTCTAGAAAAAAAACATTCCTAAAATTCATCTGGAGCCAGAAGAGACCTACAATAGCAAAAGGAATTGGGTAACAAAAGAAAGGTAGGAGGCATCACAATCCTTGACTTGAAATAATACTACAAAGCTACTGTGATAAAATCAGCATGATGGTAGAAAAAAGAAAAAACCCACAGACCTGAGAATCAAAGGAACAGATTAGGAGATGTAGACATGACTACAAGTACAATTACATACCTTATCTTTGACAAAGTGGCCAAACATGTTCACTGCAAGAAAGATAGGCTGTTTAACAAATGGTGCTGGAAATATTGCTCTCCACATGATGAAGGCTTAAAATAGACCCATACCTATCACCATGCACAAAACTACAGTCAAAATGGATCAAAGATTTAAATATTTAAACTGAAACTCTAAATCTTCTGAAAGAAAGAGTATATAGAAACTTTAAGGACAGAGGGGTAGGTAAGGAGTTCACGAACAAAAATCACACTGCACCAGAAATACTTCAAAGAATTAACCGTTGGGAATCTCATCTTTTTAAAAAGTTTCTGAATGTCAAAACAAATCACCAACAGAGTAAAAAGAAAACCCACAAAGTGGGAAACAATTATAGTAGACTGTCCTTCCAACAAAGAACTTCTATCTAGAACATATAAAGAATTAAAAAAAGAATCAAGCCTCCAACATTCAAAGACCCAACCCAAAAATGGGAATCTGCAATGAATACACACTTCACAAATGAAGAGTTACAAATGACAAATAAATATATGAAAAAATGTTTACCATCATTGGTCATTCAAGAGATGCAAATTAAAACATTGTTGAGATGCCATCTTATACCAGAAAGAATGGCCATCATCAGAAAGTCAACCAATAACAAATGCTTGAGAGGCTGTGGGGGAAAAGGATCCCTTCTCCATTGTTGGTGGGAGTGCAGGCTGGTATAACCGTTAAGGAAATCTGTATAGAAATCTTCAAAAAGCTAGAATTGGAGGCCCCATTCAAGCCAGCTATTTTCCTTCTAGATATTTTTTCAAAAGCATTGAAATCATCATACCACAGCAATATATGTACACCCATGTTTGTAGCAGCACACGTTGTCATAACTAAATCTTGGAAACAACTCAGATGCCCATCAACTGAGGAATGGATAAAAAAGATATGGTATTTTTTACACAGTGGATTATTATTCAGCTATAAAAAAGATAAATTCAGGTTGGCGAGATAGCTTAGTGGACTAAGTGCCTGCTTAGGCAAGCACAGAGGCTGTGTTCAATCCTTGGATCCACATGACCCACTGGCCCCACCCCCAGGTACGCTGAGCTGGCCACTGAGATTGGGCGTGATGGGGCAAGCCTGTAATCCTAGTGCTGGAGGAGCTGAAAATGGGAGAATCACTATAAGTCCAAGCTGCATAATGAGACCCTGTACCAAATACATAAAATTAAAATAAAAAAAGATAAATTCAAGGTTTTTGTAGATAAATGGATGCAGCTAGAGACTATATTGGTAAGTGAAATAAATCAGACCCACATGTGCAAACATCACATTATCTCATGGGTGTGAGAACCTGAAAGAGTAATTAACATCTAAACTGATATACTGTGAAAGAGAAAGAAACTGTTCAATGGGAAGTGAAAACTGGGATGAGGAAAAGGACAAATGAAACAAGGGAAAAAGATATATTTAGGTGTATATGCAGAATAGTTTGTATAATTTTATTGTCAATTTCTGCTGGTCTTTTGAAAAGAGCAGTTAATGCTTAAAATTTTTCATTTTACTCTGCTTTTTCTCTTTTGAATTTCTTATAACTTCTTTGTTTTTGTTTTTGCTTTAAACGAATCTTACATGTTTATATCTGGTAATCTGAACAACTAATTTGAAAATACCATTGAGTAATACAGCAGCCATTGTTGAATACCTATTACTTTGTGTAGTGAACTCTTATATCATTTCTAATGTTTTTATCACTATTTCATATTCTTTAAAAGAAAAGAAAAGAAGTGTAGCGGAATCTACCTCCTCTGGGATCAAATTCCAGTCCTGCATTTTTCAATACAGTGACAATTTTATCACCTCTCAATTCAATCTCTCTCTCTCTCTCTCTCTCTCTCTCTCTCTCTCTCTCTCTCTCTCTCTCTCTGAAAATGACAGAGCCCCACTCTTGAGCAAGTTGGGAAGATGATGTTAGTGAACAAACTGATAGTGTAGTACAGTGTTGCATGAATATTATATTTTGTGTGGTATGGGTGTGTGAGTGTTGAATCCAGGGGATTTGCATGTAACTACATACCAGATCCTTTAAAAATTTTTTTTATTTAAAGTCAAGACCTCACTAACTTACTCAAGCTGGGCTCAAACTTGTAATCTTCTTACCTCTGTCTCCTGCAGCACTAAATGACAAATGTACACCACCACACTCAGTAATTGTTAACTTTTTTTTTTTTTTTTTTTTTTTTGGCAGAACCGGGGATTGAACTCAGATCCTTGCATTTGCCAGTCAAGCACTTATCCTACTGAGCCATCTCCCTGGCCCAGTAATTGTTAACTTTTATGCTTACTATAATTTGTTTAATGAATTCTTTATTCTTAAACATTTGGTGTTTTGGGGTTCTCACCATTATAAATAAGATGCAGTGAACACAATCACTTTATCTGTACATACATCTTGGTGCTTCCCCATAATTGTGTTTCTACATGAATGTATTGAATCAGAGGGTATGCAACAGTTTGTAAGTACTTCATATGTACCATCAACCTATTCTTCCAGATATATGTTAACTGATAATTAACCTGATGGCCCCTTGAAGGAAGCTGGTTATGATATCACGAGTCAATTATGAGTCAGGATTGACCCCTGGGTCTGCCAAGGAATAGACCTGAAAAGCCACACTGGACATTAGCTGGATAGTAGAATATTCTAGAGTCCATTCCTTAACAAATAGAAATTGACATCTTTATTAGTTCTTTTAATTTTAACTTTAAAGTTTGTTGGCTAGAAGCAAATGTCCAGGTGGGACACATAACCTAGTTTTGAGCCTTTCCTCCTCCACCCATCACCAGTCAGTAATTACTGAGTACCGGGGAACAGAAGCACTGCCTCGACTCAAAGGGAGCAGGCACCAAGCGAGGCACCACTGGCTCTGGGCAGGATTGTGTGGAAGGGAAAGCAGCGAGGATCTGGGATTATAACCCTTACAGGGCTCCCTGCTCTTCCTAGTGCTTACAGGAGTTGGCGCACTCTTTACTAAATATCAGGGCATTTCAAGAAATAAAATCCCCGAATACAATGATCCCCTTATAATGACAAAATGTGTATTTCAGAAATTTAGAAAACAAAAGAGAACTAAATCTATAACCCAGAGAGAAGTAGTAAAATATTCCAGTTACCAATGCTTATAAACTGTAAGTGAAAATAAGCTCAGTAGCATATTGTTAAAAAGGTATTTATTAAGCAACTGTTTGGTTATGGACAGACCCAAAAAGGAAAACCAATACCAAATTTCAGGTACATGAGAGCTATGGTACACTTTTCCTTAACATTTATAAAATCTTATAAAGAAAGAATCAAAGGGCAACATACCATCAGTAATATTTCTGACACATTAAAGTCACATGAATCAACCAAGTGCAGTAGTAAGCTCTATACAGAATACACCAGATATCATGAAACAATGCAACACATGGGTAGATTTATAGGAACCATTGTTTTCTGCTATGCTAAACCTAGAGTGCTATAGTAGAAAATATAAATAATGGTGTCATTTGAGCCAGAGACATACTTTGGATTTGAGATGTTAAAGCCTCAGGCAGTCATTCAAACTGTTCTTCCCCAATACTTTCACTGTGGCTGGGCAAAGAGCAGCCTTTGGAAAGAACATTTGAAAACATCTCAGCAGAGCTTGCTGAGCTTTAAGAGGATGCATGCTTTTTTAGGGTATTAGTGTTTTGCCATCTTGAAGGATAGTTGGTGGTGCTTACACAAAGGGGCCAAAGAATTGGTGGTCATAAACATGATAGCTTTTACCCTTAGAGGTGATAATTCTGCACACCAAAACTCTACCATCCTGCAAGTGTTTGACTTTAAAAGGAAAAACACAAGCAAACTTTATTCAAATCTTCCACCTCACTTACTTTAAACTTGGATTATTGGTAGGAATTGACATAACTGAGTTCATTTAATGTGAATAAGTAAGTCACATTCACTTACATCAGGGAGCCTCTGTCACCAGTACATTGTTTTCTGTTGATTTGACCCGAAGTTTATTTTCTGGATAAAAAATATTTATGTTATCAATTCACTGAATTAACATTTGTCACTAATCACTTAAATAAATTACAATTGTAGCTGTTCTGACTAGTGTTGCAATTTAAACTGCAAGAAATCATAGGAAACTCATTAGCTAAGGAACCATGTTAGATTTAGCTTCTCATTTAATGGCATTATCTTTCAGTTCTATCATTTTCAAGAGACAAGTATTTCTAAAATAGGAAGCTCTATTCTATTCACCTAGATGCTGTGAGTACACATTTTATGTATGTAAATCTGTCTGTCAGGTTTTAAAGATGTACCCATTGTTGCTTAAAAGACAAGAGTGTTTTTCAGGCACCAGTCTCACAAAAAATCTCACAGTTTTTTAATAAATATTAAATTCAAGTATGTGGATAAATGAATAAGAAAAAAAGTAACTAAAACTGTTAATGTTAAAATAAGAATTGCAAATTGCAATGATTTCAGGGTTTTGGTAAAATTATTTGCATGAAAAAAATTAGAGTTTTAAGTCCAGGGCTAGGGAGATACCTCAGCGGTCTAAGTGCCTGCCTGGCAAGTGCAAGGACCTGGGTTCAATTCCCAGTACTGCATGCCATGCTGGCCCTATACTGAACCAGCCACCCTGCACTGAGCTGGCCACCGAAGCCAGGCATAGTGGTGCACACCTCTGATCTCAGCGCTGGGGAGGCTGAGACAAAAGAACCACTATGAGTCTGAGCTGTGTAACATGAGATCCTGTACCAAACACATAAATTAATAAAAGATTTAAAAAAACAAAACAGAATTTTAAGTCCAATCCCATCACAACAGCTTTCACTGCATTAAAAAGTTGACTGTAAAATGACATTGCATGTGTGGCATTAGAAGTGTTTCTAAATTTCATTACTACAAAACTTCTCATCTTAAAAGAATAAATGTTTAGACACATAGAATAAATTTTTTTCTTTAATAGAAAATTCTTGCTCAGGTAGCAGTTACTTTCTGTGGAAAAAATAGTCCAACCCTTGATAGAGATAGTATAAGGGGTGATAACTAGAAATGGCATATAACCAGGAAAGTTGAAACGCAGAGAGACTTTTTTTTTCTGGTGGAACTGGGGATTGAACTCAGGCCCTTGTACTAGCCAGGGAAGAGCTTATTCTACTGAACCATCTTCCTGGCCCCTGAGATTTTTTAAAGAAACCTGCTTCCTTACTTTCCCTACATTAATGAAGAATGCCCTTGAGTGCACCCACAAATTTTACTGGTTCATGTAGGAACAGCCCAGCTCAAATTCATTTTGAGTCAAATTCACAGCACAGTGGAATGAACAGCCTTTTGAAGCACTGGGGAGTCATTTGATATCATGCCACCTGGAGACATTTACCTCATAATTGAAAGATATTTATCATCTGACAACCTCAGCGTAACATGTAAATAAGTGTGAGTTCTATCAGGAGAAAGAAATTCCTTGGCTTATTAAATAGCATAGTTAGTAGAATGAGAGATTTTTAGAAACAGTTTCCCTCAGAGTCATTTCCTTTTTTCTCTAAGTCTTAAGCAATATACACAGTATGCTCATATAAAGAAGTTACAAGCAATGTGTGTAAAAACAATGGTTGGAGAGGACAAATGTCAGGATCCCTTTCTCGAAGCAGACCCTTTGAGTCTCCAGACTGACCAGAAAGGACAGTGGTGGTTCATGCTGAATAAACTACTCTCCCCTAGAAGTGAGCTAGGCCAAGACTCCAGGCATGCACTCACCAGACAGGAAGATAAACAGCTGATTAGAACCTGGATTTGTTCTCATGGAATTAAATGTACCAGTGTCCTTTTAAAAAATATTGATATACTCCTATAAATTAACTGAGTAATCAACTTGTTAAAGTTCAGCATTTAGATCAAATATGTGGTGTGGTTTTAGTGCCCAAATGAAAATTAGAAGCATTTCTCTAGAGAAATAATTCTAATTCTAATTATGTTTTGATGTTTCCAAAATAAATTATATCAGTTAATTATTTCACCATGATCCTCTTTCCTCTCAGTAGATGAAAAATAATCATGGCAGTAATTTCCTAAAGTGGCTTAATTAATTCCACAGTTAAACCAATAAATTGATATGGAAGCTTCTTATATGACTTAGTACACTATTGCACAAGATTGTAAAGTAATCAATTTAAAACAATATATTTAAATGCAAAGGACTGGCTGTATAGGGGGAAATGCCAACGTAAAGGAAAATTTTAGTTTTCTAACCAAAGATACAGTATTTCATTGAAGGCATCTACTCATTATGTGGGATACTCATTATGTGGGATCCTCTCCAACCATAACTTCTTTATATGGGCATACTGTGCATATTGTTTAAGACTTAGGGCCGGAATGCACAAGGAGGCACATCTATCAGGTAAGCAATGGAACATAAAGAGCAAAATTGGTTTGCAGACAAGCCATAGCACAGGTACTTCAAAATAGATGACTACAAGATTTCAAAGAGTTTTGAATGTCAACAAGCAGTAGCATTTGTGGGATTCTGAGTTTTTATGAAGCACTGGTATGTTCATTAAGTGCCCTGTAAGCTTGCCAGAGTAAGTAATAATGATTCTTTTATTCAGAAACCAAAACCTTATATTTGGCTGAACCACTTTTGAAAAGTCAAATAAGATGGTTTGAGATTATTTATGGTTTTATGACATATCATTTCTTGAATATTTACTATGTGATTAGATATCTTCAAATGCATCTTACATATTCTATCCCATTACATTCAAAGCATGGTCAATAGCACTTTGAATTTGATTTTTAGAGTTCATCATTCTAAAATTTTGCTATGCTAATTCAGTATAAGACAATTTTAGGCAAAGGGTATTTATTTCCAAACACTGTATATAAGATTATTAATAATTTTGCATGTGCTCTAGAGGTGCTCTCTGTTCAGTCACCGTTAGCCACCGTTAGCCAGCTGTTGGACACATAGTGTACTTACTGTAACCAAAGAAATGAAATTTTAATTTCACTGATTTTAAATTTTAAAAAATCTGTTTTAACTATTGGAAAATTTTTAACTTGCATTGTTGAATCGACTCTTAATAAGTTGTTGAGTCTACTTTTTAACCTGTAAATTTTATGAAATCTAAGTGCATTAAATATTACTGATAAACTTAACATGTAAATTGTGTTCAAAAACTTAGTGCAAAAAAAAGAACATCAGGTTTTTGTAAATCGATTTATATCCATTACTTATGTACCTTGTATTATGTCTCTTTTAGACCATACTGCTCTAGAGCTTCGTAAAAATAGTTAGTTTTTCAAAATCGTGCTTTAATTTTTTAATTTTAATCTTATCCTTTTATTAAATAACTTTGATTAGTGTGGAAAGCAAATCAGATCAGCTTTTCTCCACCACGCAGGGCCCCCTTTGCCCTCCCAGCAGCTCCTCCTCCTTCCAGTTTGCAAAGCCCTCACCAGCACCAGCACCAGCAGGAGAAATCATAGTTGGTGGGAATGCAGGAAGAGTGAACGAAAGCAGTGAAGGGTATGCAGTCGAGCCAACTGCTCACCCCTAGAGGTGCTGTCTTTTCTTCCTTCCACTTGCTTCTAGACCAATGTGTCCCTGATTCCAATATGACCTTCACCTTCTTCCCAAGTTCTGCTGGTCTATGGCTTCCATTTAGAATAACAAGCAATGACTGCTCAGCAGTATGCTTGGTCATGTATTGATGCTAGACTTTGTCCAGGCCCGAGAACTTTCATCTTTCAGAGTGGAGAGCTTCCTCTGGGAGGAGGATTCAATCCCCAGAAGTTTGAACACTGCCACCCGGTACTTCTTGGACATGATGTTGTACAGAATGGGGTTGATGGCTGCACTGAGGTAGAACAAGACGAATGACACGAGGTTGCAGTACTGGCTGATCTGAGCAATTTCCAGGGAGCCGGGCTCAAAAGATTTGGAAAATAAGTATCTTCCTACATGGAAGGGTAGCCAGCAGAGGATGAAAGCAAACACCACTACAGCTGAAAGGACAATGGGAGAGAGCATCAGTTCAAGGAATGGTGCACCAAAAACATTCTCTTTGTAACATTTAGCTTCATTTCAATTACATGTGCCGTGACCACTGCAAAACACTGTGCTCTGTTGTCATAGAGCAACAGGGTCTCTACTCTTGCCCACTCCTTCATTTTAACAAAGATTGAGACTTTCCAAGCAACAGCCAGACAGTTCTTACTGTTGTTTTACTTCCCGGCATTTCTGCTTAAGGATTTATTTACTTATTTTGTAATTAAGGTGACATATTGACTCAACTGATAGCCAACTTGTCCATAATAATCTGCCATTTTACATTTTATATGTGTCAAACACAACAAAAACATGTATGCATTAAAGTTGAATTTGACTGTACATGTGAGCTAGAGTTTCCTGGGGTGATTTATTTTTTATAAATGTAGATTTCTTTGATATAAAACAGACACAGTAAATTGTTTTCAAAAATGAGATGAAGGCACCTAACTCTTCCTCTTCTACCTTTCTCCTTCTCTCCCTCTCTCCCTCTCTCCCTCTCTTCCTCCCTCCATCCCTCCCTCCCTCTCTTCCTCCCTTCCTCCTTCCCTCCTTTTATATTATGTTTTGATGCAGTCTTGATATTGTGCCCAAGCTAGCCTTGAACTTCTGGGCTTTAATAGTGCCACCACTCCAGCCTCCTGAGTAGCTGAGTCTACAGGTATGTGCAACTATATCATTTTTTTTTAAGTTTTACATGATTGGATATGCAATTAGAATTAAGAACCTCGGGATGGATGGTTCTATATCCCTTACAATAGATATAAATAGGTCTGAAAGGTCATTCAACCAACCAGGATAAATTATTATCCATCCAAGTCTCTTTTTTTGGCCTATATATTTTTAAAAGACTTCATAACTTTCAGATTAAATTAAAAAAAATTCAGAAACCAAGGAAAGACAACCAGAAAAGTGTTTTAGCCCTGCCACCACAGTATTAATTTCCTCAAAATTGACAAGGAAAAAATTAACATTGATGAGGGATTTAATAGCTTTAAGATTAGAGTAAATTACTAAACGGATCCTCAGAACTAAGTGGCATAGTACCAATTTAGCCACCGTGGCAACTGAGTGAACTCAAATGTAAGAGTTTAGAGTCCCCTAGAGGATACGGATAGGTTTACAATTTATGAGTCATACTGGGTGAGTCAGTGGTCTAGAAAATAAGATCTGTCATTCTTTGAATAAACTATAATATTAATACATACGGGCTAGGAATTATAAAATTATAAATATGGGATCATCCTAGAATAACTTCTAAGAAACATCAACTACATCAATAAACATGAAATGCTGATCATAAGGTTCAAAAAAACCATATACAGACTCTAGCTTTCAAAAAGTGAATAAAATTAGTGTTTTGCCTGCATAAAACCACATTTGGATGACTTCAGCTGTAGCAAACACATATCCTTAAACAGTTTGATTCTGTGGAATAAATGTTTAGCACTCTGCACTTGTGCGCTGGCCACAGGTGTCCCTGGAGGGCCGCCTGAGGAGGGTGGTAGGTCCTAAGCAGCCTGCTGGCCTGCTTTTCTCCTGCTCTCAGGGTCTGCCTGTCCTAGCTTGTCTTGCCCTCCCAGGTCTATGCCACCCGGAAGGACAGGGAATCATGAAAATAAATAAAAGAAAACCCAGCACTGATTTTTCTCTGACTTCTTTTTTAAAGCCACATAAACCAACAGCTGAATCAATGGAGTTGATGCGATTGTCTGAAAACCTTCAGCGCAGAAAACAAATTATACTATTGAAACAAAATAGATAATCTGTAAAAAAGCCACTATTTGAGTCACATCCACCACTGAACACTTTAGCCAACTGATGCCTGCTTGTCTTCATGTAACTTTCTACCCACGAATTCTATCAGAGGCAAGAAGCTTAAACGCCCCTGTAACACTTCAGAGACTCTTTTCTTTAAACGTCTTCGTTTCCAAGCAAGGTTTTTTGGTTTTTGTGGGGTTTTTTGCCTTATATAAAATTCATTTTGGGGACATAATAGGGGAAAAAGAAGATAGAGTTTCTACCAATAGTGTTTGGACAGGATATCATGTTTGCATCTTGTACTATGGATAACTACTACAAAGACAACAACGTGCAATGTATTAATTATTGTAACTATCCTACTAACCTGTTCTGAAACTGTCTCATTGAGATTTCTCAATAAAATTAATAAAAAAAAAAAGAAGAAGATAGAGGATGAGACACGGAGAGAAGATACCAAAAGAAAGAGTCAACACGATATGGAGAGGGGAGCAGAGGGAAGCTTAGAGAGACGGAGACGGAGAAGCCTGAGCCGGCGCATCCCGGGAGGAATGGAGTCTTGGGCGCGGGAAGGGAGGCGCGGAGGCAGCGGGCAGCGGCAGACTCACCCAGCATCTTCACGGTCTGCTTGTGGTTCTGGTCCCGGAGAGACGTGCTGGCAGCTGCGTCGCCGCGCCTCCGCCGCCACAGCTTCCTGCCGATCAGGCTGTAGAGCACAGTGAGGCAGAAGACTGGCAGGAAGAAGAAGATGCTGGACACCCACACCATGACCGTGAGCAGCCCGGAGCGCACCGCGAACTCCGTGGGGCGGCACTCGTTGGTGTCCCGAGGGTCGGTGCCATTCTCGTGCTCCACCCCAACAAGCACGAAGATGGGCCCGGCGCTGCAGAAGGCCACGGCCCAGATGACCAGGATGACCAGCTTCACCCGACCCTTGGTGACCACCACCTTGGCCCGCAGCGGGAAGCAGATGGCGAAGTAGCGCTCGACGCTCAGCGCCGTGATGGTGAGCACCGTGGCGTAGGTGCAGCTTTCGCTGACGAACTGGAAGAGTTTGCAGAGCAGGTCGCCAAAGTTCCAGGGACGATATTGCCAGAGGCGGACGAGGTCGAGGGGCATGCAGAGGAAGATGAGAAGGTCGGAGAAGGCCATGCTCGAGAGGTAGAGGTTGGTGGTCGTGCGCAGCTCACGAAAGCGCGACACCACCAGCATGGTGAGCAGGTTGCCCGCGACGCCCACCACGAAGAGGGCCACGCAGGTGGCTGTGACGCCCGCCAGCAGCGGAGCTGGGAACAGCGGCAGCAGTTCGTCGGCCAGGGAGTCGTTGCTGGCGGGGACGTCCCAGCCCAGCTCGGCCAGCGTGAGGTTGCGCTCGGGCTCCTCGCTGGGAGTCGCGTTCCACATGCTGCGTGCTGTGCTCCGCTGGCTCCCAGAGGCGACAGCTGGAAAGCTGGACTGGACAGAGCTGATGCCGGGTGGCGGTTCCCCTGGGAGCTGGAGAGTGCGAGGAAGGAGCAGGGGCGGGCTCGGTGAGAAGGTGCTGAAGAGGCAGAGGGGAGTGAGAAGAAGCAATCCTGGGAGAAGGCGCAATGGGAGGGAAAGAGCCAGGAGGAGAGGGAGAGACAGTGACCCATGCTCTCGCTCTCTGACACCTCCCCCTTGCGCCACCCTCTTCTCCGCAGCCCTTTCTCCCAGCCTGCCCCCCACCATGGCTCACCCGCCTACCTGTCACAAAACAGCGGCTCCTGGTCTTCAAGCTCTTGTCCCAGCCACAGCTCGCACTCCCCGAAGCATCAGCGCTCCTGGACGCTGCAGAGACGCTGGGAAGCTGTTCTGCGGGGAGTCCTCTCCTGACCCGGGTAGCTCAGGGCTTCAGTGTGGCTGGGAAGGACGGGTCACTGCAGGAACGGGGTGGAGACGCTGGTGGCAAAGGAAAGGATACTTCTCTCTACCTGGAATCCGAGTCCTTCAGGAAGCAGTATGGGTTGCTGTGAACCTGGGAGGAGAAAAAGCAAGCATGTTCATCTCGGTGGACAAAGTGTGTGTGTGTGTGTGTGTGTGTGTGTGTGTGTGTGTGTGTACTTTGTGTTTGCATTCGGACCAGAGAAGACAGTTGTGTGTGTCTGGGAAGGGCTTCGCACAGTGTGGAACAGACCATCTCCGAGAGAATTAGGAGATATGACCACTTGAACAAGGATGACCAGAGCTGCATCACCTAAGTGGTTTCGACTTGAGTACCTTAGGGGCAAGAAGGAGAAAGAAACTTGCCCTAAATCCCAGTCTTTGCAGCTCCTCCACCTTGACCTTAGCAAGGAGCATGCTGCACAGAAGATTTTCTTTGTCCCATGCAAACTGGGAAGGGGACTTTAGAGAAAGCCAGGGAACTTGAGTGAGAGAAGGATGTAGGAGATAAATGAGAAGGAGCAGAGGCGGGGAGGAGAGCACACGTGGAGAACACACAGTCTCTCTCTCGCTCTCGATCTCTCGCTCTCGCTCTCTCGCTCTCTCGCTCTCTCTGTCTCTGATTCAAGGCACTATTAAGACAGATCAGCTATTTGGTTACCGTGTTCCCTTGGAAAAATCTGCCTTCTGAATTCCAAAACCTCTATGAGGACCACTGTAGTTGAATTTCAAGTGTGCAGAACACACTAGGTTTAGTAAATGAATGCTGGCTGCCGTGATGTTATTATGGTTGGTGCCGAGAGGTAGCAGTTGCAGCAGGTAAGAAGGAGTGAGAGTCTGCCTCTACACTTATAAGGCCTGCGACTCTATCCATTACCTAAGACAAAGAGAATTCACAAATGCAGCTGGACCAGCGGGCCGCAGCGCAGGGATGTGGTCAGTACCACGGCCAGCTCCTGGTCCTTTCCGGCGCAGCAGCGCCTATGGGCTGCTGCACTGGTCCTCCAAGCCTTTTGGTCTTGCCTATGGAAGCACAGATGGTGCCTTAAAATCACTTGTCCGGGTTCATCCACCGCTGGTCTAAATAAGAATCCATTAATCGTATCCGAGACCTTTTCGCATACTGGGGTGCATATGTATATGCCTTTGACAGGTGGTTACAAGATTTTTACTACCTAAATTGTTAATCTTTAAATGTCTAAGAGACCCAGGACTGATTCAAGCACATGTGCAGCAAGGATTGCACTCAGTGAGAGACTGCGTGGGAGAAGGCAGCTAAACACAATCACTGGTGTATACACTGTTGAGTATACACAAGTATACACTTGGCTGCACGGAAGTGTTAGAAACGCTGGACCAAACTGGCTTAAAAATGTTTATGTCAAATCATTATTTTAAAAATATTACAACTAAGTCAAACTACCAACAAGTAACAAGAGTTCTAAAAATGAATAATTGATTTTGCTAATGCCTTGCCTGCCACCAATAGGCTAATGCACATGGGCACAGAAAAATTACTAAAGAAAGTTGTCTAAGAACAAGAAACTGAAAATTTTCTAGGATATAGTTTTAGTATATTCAGTGCTGAAGCTCTGGCTGATAGGTGAAAAAGAAAAAAGGCCACCAAAATAAATTTATACTAAAAGTGCACTAAAAAGAAAGTTTTATACACATATTAGTTGATTTCTTTGTAAGAATCTTTTTGTCAACATCTTGAATGCTAAGTACTTTAAAGATAATAACACAAGTGTATTAACTATTGTTATGAAGTTGTGTTTATTTTTTCATAAAATTAAAAAAATCACATTAACTCAAATTGCCAGCTGGAGAGATAGCGTAGTGGTTACGCATTATGCTCTACAGCACGAGTTCATAGGTTCGAGTGCCAGCTCTACCTTTAGGGACTGGGGAGATGGCTCAGTGGAATAAGTGCTTCCCTGGCAAGCGCAAGGGTCTGAGTTCAATCCCTGGTTCTGAAAAAAAAAAATTCAAATTGCCAGCTGTTTAACTGAACTCAACTATTTCCTAAAATATTGTCAAATTTGCATTATATGATCAAGCAGTAGAGATTACTGCTAAAACTGATCTACTCACTCTCAATAGACAATAATATTTTAAAATATATACAACTATTATTAAATATAAGATAAGGACTAAGAATAGCAAGATAAGTAAAATCCAGCAGGCCAAGTATTTACAAACTTACAGTCTGGAGAGAAAAGTACAGTTAGACGAAAAATTCAGGTACTGTTATGATAAGCACCTTTACAGATGTCCACACAGTGAGTTCTACTAGAGTAAAGGGAACTGAAGAACTGTATGGAGACCTTAGGGAAGGCTCCTAAGAGGAAGTGGCATCTTGAAAACTGAGGAGTGTTTTTCAAGTAAAATAGCTATTTATTCAGCTTCTTGTCATGCCAAAATGTTCTGTGCATATACCACTATAATTAGCACACCCTCCGTAACAGGCAAAATTGTATATCAAATTATGTCATATTACCTAATTATATGAAAATGACTTATCAATTCCTCTTAACATTTCTAGCAATTCAGTAAGAGATAAGAGGCCCAAAATCTTAGTAAAATATGACACAAGAGCTGTAGTACAATTCTCACTTAAATTTAACTTGTTGTAATTTGTTATGAATATACAAAGACAACAAACTTTTAAAACATTGTATTTACTAAGATTCTGGCAACAGCTTTATGTAACAAGATACAGCATACCAGGCCTGCCACTCAACTTGTTTGTAAGTCTCAGCTTCAGTAGGAAGCTGTTGAAAACAAAAACTCAAAATCTGCTTTTTACATGCTAACTATCTTGGCAAGGGTGCTATTAAACATAGTAATGAACTTGCAAAAGTTCAAATAAGAGTTAACAAATGCTAAACATTGCAGCATGAACAACATTTATACAAAAAAATAAAGTAACTATCATTGGTTACATAAAATTTCCCTGACCTGTTAAAATTTAACAGTATAAAATATGCATTTTAGAATCTTTAGCTATTAAGTTCAAAAAATACCAGTGTCTATATGAAACAATTCCTCTGCAAAGGTGAAGTATGATCAAAAATTAATTCAAATGACGTAACACATTCTAAAGCTAAAAAACATTCAGTTTTTGTTGATGTGGAGGTATAAACTCAGAGCTTTGGGGCTTTCTCATGCTGCAAGGGCTATTTCTCTGGTTTGCTCAAAGCAGCAGATGACAAAGTCCACAGATACCATTAAGCCCAATCAAGAGCAAGAGGGCTGGTACCCAGCTTTGACCTCACAGGAAGCATGGCTACTGTGTCCACCAACGTAAGAGGTGTGAGGACCAAAGGCACACTATTCTACTAGCTAAAGAGAGAGCAAGCCACCCCTCCCTCCACCCTAAAAGCTCCTTCCTGAGGTAAATAAAAAAGTATACAAGGGGGAAAAATTAAGATACGCTTATCTACAGAGTAAGGATTTAAAAATACTAATATAATCCCTACTTTAAAAATTTAACTAGAGTCATGGCCATTTCTGATTACATCTTAAGATGTATCCAGATTCATTTCTATTATCACTAGACACTTCTAGTCAAAAATATTAGCTTTCTTCCCAAATATTTTAGCCAAGAGTGTGATTGCAGTGTGTTATCTCTGAAGTTATCATGCAGTGGAGGAGAAAACATAGATGTTGAAGCAGAAAGCAACAATTACGACCCTTTTACATAGTGGCAATTGGAGTGCTTATTGAACAGTCCAGGAACAATTCTAAGAACAAGAATATCCATGCATGTTAGTAAATATATGGTAATTTCACAGCTGAATTTGGGTTGGAAAAATTAACACTGTAGAAATGACTCTACTACCCAAAGTAATCAACAGAAAATCCTCAGTGTCAATGACATTCTTTATACAAATAGAAAAAATAGTCAGAAAGTTTATATATAATCACAAAAGATCCAGAATTATTAAAGTGATCTTAGGCAAAAAAGTAAAACAAAACAAAAATCAAAATTCAAAAAGCATAGGAAAATAAAAACAAAAACCTGACTTCAAAATATAATACAAAACTATAGTAGGTTAAACAGTATGATACCGGTATAAAGATCAACACAGAGAGACCAGTGGAACCACACAGAGAGCCCAGAAATTAATCCACATATATACAGCCTTCTACTTTTTGACCCAAGTGCCAAGGACATACATTAGAACACAGACCTCTTCAGTGATTGATGCTGGCATATATGCAGAAGAATGAAAGTAGATCTCAACATCCCCTTTCCACAAAAGTCAATTCAAAATGCACAAAAAGACCTAATATAAGATTGAATTTATATTTCACTGCATAGCTCAGTGAACTAAAGTGGCTGCTTAAGCAGGCGCATGGACTAGGGGTTCAATTCCTGGTGCCATGCTGGCCCCAACCCGAGTGTGCTGAGACAGTGACTAAGACTGGGTATGGTGGTGCGTGCCTGTAATCCCAGTGCTTGGGAGGCTGAAAACAGGAGGATCACTACGAGTCTGATCTGCGTAGTGAGACCCTATAGACCCTGTACTAAATATGTTTTTTAAAAAAACGATTGAGCTTTTTCCCAATGGGGTTGACACGAGAGCACAGGTGTAATGAAAACCACCACTAAATCAAAGCCAACATGGGAAAGGAAAAGACTCACATTAATATCGTTATCACTAGACATGTGGACTCCGGCAAGTTCACCACCACCAGCTATCTGATCTGCAAATGTGGTGGCATCCGACAAAAGAACCATTGAAAAATTTGAGAAAGAAGCTGCTGAGATGGGGAAGGGTTCTTTCATGTATTCCTAGGTCTTGGACAAGCTGAAAGCTGACCGTGAACGTGGTATCACCATTGACGTCTCCCTGTGGAAATTTGAGACCAGCAAGTATTACGTGACCATCATCGATGCCACTGGACACAGAGACTTCATCAAAAACACGATTACAGGCACATCTCAGTCTGACTGTGCTGTCCTGACTGTTGCTACTGGTGTTGGTGAATTCAAAGCTGGTATCTCCAAGAATGGGCAGACTCATGAGCATGCCATTCTGGCTTATACACTGGGTGTGAAACAACTAACTGTTGTTAACAAAATGGGTTCCACGGAGCCACCCTACAGCCAGAAGAGACATGAGGAAATTGTTAAGGAAGTTAGCACCTACATTAAGAAAATTGACTGCAATCCTGACACCATAGCTTTTGTGCCAATTTCTGGTTGGAATGGTGAAAACATGCTAGAGCCAAGTGCTAACATGCTTTGTTTCAAAGGATGGAAGGTCACTCGTAAAGATGGCAATGCCAGCAGAACCACACTGCTTGAAGCTTTGGATTGCACCCTCCCACCCACTCACCCAACTGACAAGCTTTCGAGGCTGCCCTTCTAGGATGTCTACAAAATTGGTGGTATTGGCACTGTCCCTGTGGGCTGAGTGGAGACTGATGTTCTCAAACCTGGCATGGTGGTCACCTTTACTCCAGTCAGCATCATGACTGAAGTCAAGTCTGTTGAAATGCACCATGAAGCTTTGAGTGAAGTTCTTCCTGGGGACAATGTGGGCTTCAACATCAAGAAGGTATCTGTCAAAGATGTCCAGTATGGCAATGTTTCCAGTGACAGCAAAAACAACCCACCAATGGAATCATCTGCTTTCACTGCTCAGGTGATTATCCTGAACCATCCTGGCCAGATCAGTGCTGGCTATGCCCTTGTGCTGGATTGTCACACAGCTCACATCGCTTGCAAGTTTGCTGACCTGAAAGAAAAGATTGATTGCCAGTCTAGTAAGAAGCTAGAAGATGGGCCCAAGCTTTTGAAATCTGGTGAAGCTGCCATTGTAGACATGGTTCCAGGAAAACCCATGTGCGTCGACAGCTTCTCTGACTACCCACCCTGGGTCATTTCGCTGTTCCTGATATGAGACAGACAGTTGCTGTGGGTGTCATCAGAGCTGTGGACAAAAGGGTTGCTGGAGCTGGCAAGGTCACCAAGTCTGCCAAGAAAGCTCAGAAGGCTAAATGAATATTAACCCTAACACCTGCCACACCAGTCTTAATCAGTGGTGGAAGACCGGTCTCAGAACTGTTTCTTCAATTGGCCATTTAAGTTTAATAGTGAAAGACTGGTTAATGTTAACAACGCATCATAAAATCCTCATGAGGAAAGGAGAATGTTTCGTGGACCATCTTTTTGGTGTGGTAGTTTCTAAGTTATTAGTTTTTACTATCAATATTTTCTTTCTTTCTTTCTTTTTTTTTTTCCAGAATCGAGGATTGAACTCAGGTCCTTGTGCTTGCCAGGGAAGCACTTATTCTACTGAGCCATCTCCCCGGCCCTAAAATCAATACTTTTTAATGGAAACAACTTGACCAAAAATCTCTCACAGAATTTTGAGACTCATTAAAACAAAGTTTAATGAGAAAAATTTGAATATATAAAATTGCTACAAGAAAATGTAGTGAAAATTCTTTAAAAGGTTATTGTGGATAAAAATTTTTTGAGTAGGACCCCCAAAATTGGAAGCCAAAGTAAAAAGGCAAATTATATAATGGAACCACACCAAATCAAGAAGCTTCTGTATAAGGAAGCAACCAACAAAGTTAAGAGGCAATATGAGAATGAGAGAAAACATTTTCAAACCATTCATCTGATAAGAGATTAATATACAGAATATATAAGGAACTAATAATCCAAGTTATAAATGGGCTAGAGATCATAACAGACATTCTCAAAATACACACAAGTGACCAGTAACAAATACACCAATAGTATCACCAGTCGTCGGGGAAATGCAAACCACAGTGAGCAAGATGCCATCTCACCCCAGCAAAAAATGACCATTATCCAAAATTGAAAAATAAGATTATGACTTTTGCCCATTTTTTATTGGGTTGCCATTCTGCAACCCTTCTTGTCTTTTTTTTTTGGGGGGGGGTGCTGGGTATGACTTTCAGGCCCCTTCCCGCAGTGAAGCACATACTCTGTCACAGCTGCGTAGCCCTCACCTGGTGCTGTTTTCTAAAATGGACTTGTAGGAGCCCGTTGGATGTTAGGCAGATTTGCCTTTGAAATAATAAAAATTGACAATGTTTTCTCCAGCTGTTAATTTGTATTTTCATTGTTTTTCTCAGGGTTTTCTTTGTTTACTTTCTCCCCATGAAAAAACTTTTAAGTTGGGTGTCATTGTCAGGTTTTGTTTTTGTTGCTGTTCCTGGATTTTGAGTCATGTTTATAAAGTCTTTAGTATTTGCTAAGTAATGGAGGAGTTCATCTATGCTTTGTTCTATTATTTTACTGTCTGCTTTTTTGCATTTTTAGTTTTGAACCCATATGCAATTTATCTTGATACATGAAGTGATGGATAAATCCAATTTTATTTATTTTCCAAACAGAGATTCATTTGTTTCAACACCATTTATTTAAAAATTGGTTTCCCTTTTAGATTTCATGGTCATTCTTTTGTCTTTTATGAAACTTTTGTGTTTATTTTCAGAACCCAGGTTTGACACTTATGGTCTATATGCTGTTTCTCCAGGATTTAAAATATATTTTTCAGTAAAATCATGTATTGCCGAATGCTATTTTTTCTACTAGACTGTAAACACTTTTTAAGATTATTTTTGAACTCTTTATTTATATTTCTTTCCTATATTAGTTAGGACTAATTGTTTATATCTTATTTCCTGTATTAGTTAGGACTAAGTTTGAATACATCAGAATAAGTGCCTGCTTGGCAAGCTCAGGGTCCTGAGTTCACTCTTTGGTACCGCAAAAAAAAAAAAAAAAAAAAAAAAAAAAGAGACTGAGACAAAGTAAAGATTTATAGATTTATTTTTTGTTTAAAGGAAAACAGTTCCCAGGATGCTCAGGACTGACAAACAGGAATGTATGCTCCTTCTGACTCTCTGTTCCACCATCCTCTTCGAGTGGCTTCCAATACCAGGTCACTTCCCTCAGAGTTGATGCTGGGATTCTAGTCATTCAGATCAGTTCTAGGAAGAAGAGAGAGAAAAGGAAGAGGAAAAGGACTTTCTAAATTTTGAACTCAAAACTTTCTTTTGTGTCATAAAGGCCACCCTCACCTTCAAGAGTTACTGGGAAAGGCACTTTTGTAGAAGGGCGAATTGTCACCCCAGGCTTCTCAGTTAGGGTAGGCAGATTACAGGCCCTGCCATGAGTCCTCAGTAAGACTGAAAGCAATTTGAATACCCAGAGTTTTTCTTTACATGACCCTGATGACCTACTCTGCAGGCTTTGAAGGTACCAGAGCCCTGAAACCAGTATTTACTGATTTGATTAAATTTACATTTCATTTAAGATCCCTCCTAGGTATCTCCCTGAAGGAATCAAATACATCACATAATGGTGACACGGACACACCTGTGTTTATAGTGCAATCTGTAATAGCTAATCCTACAAGTGGCCTATGTATTCATTGTGAGTGAATGGATAAATTATGGCATTTCTGCACACTGAGATACTACTCTGCCATAGTGAGGAATAAGCTTGAGTCAGCTACAGGAAAGCAGATACATCTTGAGACCATCATATTAAGTGAAACAAATCAGACACACAAACTTAAATACTGCATAGTCTCTATCATATGAGAAATCCAGAATATAAATAAATTAAAGAGCAAAATAAAAGATAATAGAAAAAAGAGAAGCAGATATCTTTGGCATAAAGGGATGGATCGAAGAGAGGGAGGCACAGTGAGGGAGGGAAGAGAAAGGACGACAAAGGGCTTAAGAGGTGCTGTGCAGATGCATGGTCTCCCCGCTGTGAACGGAGTCATTACATGCTACAAATATGCACTCATAAAGGGAAGAGGGAAAAGTAAATAGATAAATGGATAAGTGTATAAAAAAGGTTTCAAAGCATGATGTGTAGCCAGACAGGGTGATGCATGCCTTTAGTCTCAAAGCGGGGAAGGCTTATGCAGGAAGGTAGCAAACGTAACTCCAACCTGGACAATTTAGTAACTTTGTGAGAGCCTATTTAGGACAATTCTAAGAGCTGGCGATATAGCTCAGTGGTGCAGCGCTTGCCTAGCATGTGGTTTAATCCATGGTACTAAAATAAATAAACAAAATGAAATTGCATGTATAGAGATAGAACATGTAAGAAGTCTCATAGGAAATTTAAGCAGTGCGTTGTGCTTTTCCATAAAATACATCATTGATTTTAATGTTTCTTTCAAGTTTCACATGTAATGTATGAATATATCTGGCTTAATCACTTGCACTTCCTATCACATCTTATAGCTATCCAAGCACATGTTTCACAGTAGGAGATGCCCTTCACTCTTGCCAGACCAGCAAGCTGTAAGAATACAGATTTAATGTCAAGTACAAGAGGAGAGGATGAGAAAAGTTATATTTCTAGAGAAAAAAACTTTAATCTTAGCATTTGGGTATCTAAAACAAATTTTATAATTGTCAAATGAGATATATTATCCTGAGTGATCATTGTGGATACTTACAGAAGGTTTAGAAAAGTTACTTAAAAATCTAATTTTTAAAATTAGAGAAGTAACAAATATTTTTTTAAAAAACTCAGCCTGCTAGGTGCTATGGTTTGCACCTAGATGCCTCCCTAAAGCCTTACGTGGGTACGGGTGGGGCGTTCAGGGGTGGCTAGACCTGGAGCATGTGACACCATGATAAAGGGTGGGTGATTCCTAAATTAGTCCACTGATTGGTTTGGCATTGTTCTGGGTGTGGATAATGGGACAGCCCACCTGAGGTGTGGGTGCTACCTGCCCCTAAGGTATGAGGCCTGGACAGCGCATAAGGGACAGAACGAGGCCTGCCATGGTCGCTCACCACTTGGTGCTTGCTACTACTGCTTTGCTGCCTTCTGCCTGGCATAGTATCTCCTCTGTGATTCCCCTCTGCCACATGTCCTTGCCTTCCAGCCAGCAGCTATGGACTGAAACCTGCACAAACTGTGATTTTTGAGTAAAGTGTTGCAGGATGTGTGGATGCCAGGGGTGGAGGAGATAGCATGGCAGACAAAGGGAACAGGTGCAAAGCTTCTGAGGGAGGGAGGGAAGCTTTGTACTGTGTCAGTTCAGCCAAGGTAACTTCAGAGTGCTTCCTTCTATGGTTCTTGCCTAAGAATGACAACACAAGAAACATTTGCCCAAAATTTGGAAAATGAGAGTGAAGCGGCAATCACTTTTTTGCTCAGAAGATTCTAGTATGAGATCCTGTTGCTTCCCCTGAAGTGACCATGGGTCTGCTGGATGAATTCCATTGACATGAGCAGCAGCCAAGACCATAGCCCTTCTGAGTCCTGATGTGCATCTTCCTTCCATTTCTCCATCTCCTGAGCCAGGTTCATATTTAACGCTACAGGGACATGTAGTTTTCCTACAGATCATCGACAGCATTGGGACTATAGTCTGGGGAAGGTGGGGGATCACTGTAAGTTCTGAGAAAACACATGAGGCCTACAGGTCACCAGCAGTCCCAGCTCCTCTCCGGGGCCTCCATATTGAATTTTCTCTCCCGCACCTTTTATCTGCCTTTTCTTTCCAATTTCCTGCTTTGCTGGCTTCAGAACTAGCACCATGAACAAAAGCAAAGCTGTGTACACACTGTATAACCGATTACCTGCATAAGGTCAAATACTTAATTTCTTATTTGTTATGACTTATATCTAGATGTTCCCCACCCTCACCTCATACATAGGGCTATGGGGAATGATTGGATCATAGGTGTGAAGTACTAATTGGTCTAGCATAATTCTGGTGGTGGATGAGGGGCTTACTGAGGAGGGAAGATCTACCTGGGTGTGGGGCCAGGGACCAACTAATAGGCTTGTAGCCTGGATGGATTAAGAAGGGAAAGAAGAAAAGCTTGCTGCATCCTGCCTTCCATGCCATGGACTGTTTCTCCACCAAGGTGCCCCTCTGCCTTGCTGCCCTGCCTTGGAGTAAGCTGACTATGGACAGAAACCTCTACGAACTGTGAACCAAAATAAACCTCTCCTTCTTTAATTTGTAAGTGTTGGGAATTTTGTCAAAGGAAGAAGAAACTAACAGATAATATGTTATTCTCTATCATGACTGTTTGTGCTGCCTTGATTGAACTTACTTGATGGAGAAAAAGGAAGGAGCAAGACCATGTGGCTCTAGCAGGGTGACTGCAGAATAAAGGGGTGATGAAGAGAGGCAGAGAAGAAATGAGACCAGATGGTGGAGAGTCTTCAAGGATGGAGTTATGATGTTGCTTTCACTCTGACTGATAAAGGAAATTACTGAAACATTGGGATCAGACTTCGACTGACTTGTACTTTGATGTTATTATCCTGGCTACTGTTTTAGAGAAAGACTAGAAAGAGGCAAGGGTACAGGCAGGGAAGTCATTTAAGAAGTTATTTTCAACAGTCATGGAAAGATGTTATGGTGGTAAGGGGTACCAGTGATGTTGACTAGAGAAGTGGCAAGAAGTGGTGAAATAGTTTAATTCTAACCATGTGAAAGGCAGAGCCCCATGCTCTGTTTGTATGTCAGGTTTGCATGTCTTTTGGCATGTGGAACTTAGAGTATGAAGCTACCATTAACTGAGGTGAGAAGGGTAAGAACGAAAAACATTTTTTTTAAAATGTATTTAGTACAGGGTCTCACTATGCAGCTCAGACTTGTAGTGATCCTCTTGTCTTCAGCCTCACCAGCGCTGGGATTACAGGCGTGTGCCACCACACCCAGTCACAGTGGCTGGCCGAGCATGCCTGGGGGTGGGACCAGTGCAGCATGTGGTGCCAGTGATTCAACCCTGGTCCCTGCACTTGCCTAAGCAGGTGTTTAGTCTGCTGAGGTATCACTCCAGACCAATTTTGAAAGAAAGATTAAGAATTTAATATCAGATATATTAGAAAAGCATACATACTTGAAATTTAAGTAGAGAATCTAAGAAGGCATGGATCTCAAGGCTAAGAAAATTTGGAAGAGACTAGAAATAGGTGTTTAACCCCAGGCCAGTTAGATACCCTGGGGAGGGAATGTAACTTGAAAAGAGAAGATGAAGATTGAGGTTTGGAGTCCTCCGAAGTTCACAGGTCAAAGTTGTGCTAAGGAATTCCTAAGTGGCCAGGGGAGTAGAACAACAATCAGGAGAGTATGCTGTTTAGTAAGGCAGTGAAGCAACAGGCATGCCGGCAGACCTGTAATTCCAGCACTCAGGAGACTGAGGCAGGAGGATCATTGTGCATTCGAGACCAGCCTGGGCTACAAAGTGCGTTCAAACCCAGGCTGAACTGCATAGCAAGACAATATCAAAAGGGAAAAAAAAGGCAGAAAAGAAAGGGTATAGAGGAAAAGGGAGTGATCCATTGACTCAGATTCTATAATGAGTCAAGTGAGATGAGAACTGATTTTTCTGATAGCATTTGGGTGGGGGGGGAGAGGATCTATTTGGTCCAAATGGACAGAGCTATAGATCATTTGAAGACAATAACTACAGACAATTCAGAGTTTTATCATAAAGGAAAGGAAAACAGTAGGATTAGAAGGGGGTGGAGGGAGTTTGTACTAAAGCTGTGAGAAATAACAGTGGTTTATGTGCTGTTAGGAATGAGGTACTATAAAGGGGAAAGCCGAAGTGGTAAAAATAGTGTCATTGAGGTAGAAAAAGAGAAAAACTGGAGTAACATTCCTGACAGAGCTGGATCTAGAGAGCTTGGCTTTGGGGACTAGGGGTAACTCAGGAACAGGATAAGATGACAAATATGTGGGCAGATGCAGAGAACATCAGGCCTGACGGAATTCTTGCTGGCTTCAGCTCTCAGAATATAAAATTGGAACATGGAAGTGGGAGTTTGAGGCTATCAGAGAAGGACACAAAAGTGCAACAGCTACCTAGGAGAGTGGGAGAGGGAAGGTCAGTCTTCTGATCTCTGGGCAGCTGTGAGAATCCACTTGAAGTTAATGAGCCTTTATTTGCTCTAACACCAGTCACTATGAGTTTTCTCAATTTTATGCTCACCTGCCTCGCTGCCTCAGTGCAGAATTTGAGTGACAGGAAAATTGAACCTCACCAAGGTTGTGACTTTCCACAGAACACATCTAATACAAGAGAGACAGAGACTCCAAGGTTCCACCCAAGGAACTAATTAGGATTATTGATCACTGAGTTTAAACTGAAAAGGGAAGAGATGTCATGAAGAAGGTAAGCTTAGAACTGAGAAAGGTGGATGAGATCAGTAGAGCTCTCCTTGTCTCAGAGCCCCAAAGCGTCTCAAGATAAACCTTGGAGTGTGTATGGTCCCATTCACTGCACTTACTGGTCTTCCAGCTTTTCAATGTGTGTCTTGTAATTCCAAGAAATTTTTTTTTAATTCTAAGAAATTTTATTAAATTACTTTATATTGCTTGTCTTCCTATTTTCTTGATTCTCTCTTTTTGAGGACTCATTTTTTATCTTATGTTGAGCCTCCAAATAGATCTGCTGTCTTTCTTTCTGGCTCCAGTCTCATTTCATGAATGCAGGGTCATCCCCCCTCACAGTACTCTGGAAATATTATCCTTAACTGTTTAAGAATTTTTCCCCTGCATGGCCTGTTTTTGCAAAGTCCTTTTCCAGTATAATGGAATTCTATGTATCCATCCCCAAGTCTTAACTGTTAATCAATGTTTTTCAAATTTGTTTCATGTACTAAGCCAACTTTTGCAAGTACATTTTTAATACATGCCTTGAAATTGAATTTTAATGATAATATTTTGACATACATCTTCTCTAAATTTTGAAAATGGATTTAAAAAATTGATTTAGGGAGCTGTCTCTCCATTGGGCCCACATATCCTTTTAATCCATCATGCTTTCTCACCCTTATTTTTGTGTGTTTGCAGCTTCATTTCATGCTTTATTATTTTAATAGCACTCATCAACATCCAAAACTTTCCCTACTTTTCTTCTTTGGCAAACTCCCAACCCTCAATAAACCAAGAAATCTCTTCTGTCTTTACTTACTTCCTTTTTCCCCTTTTCTCTGCCAAATCAACTCTTCTGTATCACTCAGGTCTCACCTCAGCCACCACTTCCGCAGGAAGACTTCTCTATATGGCTCAAGTAAGCATGTGCTTTTGGCACAACTGTTTCCTGTGTGTGGGTCTTTGATCCATACCTATCTTGCATAGGAGCCTGCTGAATTCCCAGCCTCTGAATAGTTCCTGACACATACTGTTACAGAAAACAGACTAAACTCAAGAAGAAACAGCACCAAGAAGGTGTAGTTCATTTACACCAGTGGGTCTGACTGGGATCTCTCCCAAAAAGTCAAAGCTCCACCTGGCTGGGTGCTGGGACTTTTATAGGGATGGTAAGTGGGAGGCACACAGGTAGATGTGGTGCATTTGATTGGAGGGTTAGGAGACATCATGGGTTGCTAAGGGAGTTTAAACATCTCAAATTACGTTGCAAGGCCATCAGTTAAACAAGCATGAGTTACACAAAGGAAGAAGTGTCCCATTATATTTGAAGCTGCATTGCAAGGCCATCTGTTACACAAAGGCAGTAAAGACAGTGGTTATATGAAGAAAGACGTGTTCTATTAGCCGGCCTGCTGGGCATGCCAAATTGGTCTTGGTGGGCATACTGGACAGACTTTTATAATTTCCCCCTTCAGTACAACTACTATGTGCTCAATACATGCTAGTTGAAGGAATCAAGGGATAGCATATGTATGTATTTTTTTCTATGAATACAGTACAGATAGTTTAAAATTTAAGCAAAATTGTGTTATTTTCTAACCACACCAAATGGGTGTCAGAGAGAATACAATTAAACAGACTGTGTAAACCTTCCTAAGAGAGTTTTCATGAGAATATTAGATTTCTGCAATTTTAACCTATGTTTTCACCCATAAAGCAAGGTGAATTCAATATTTTTTTAAAGATGTTTATTTCAAACTCAGGAATTTTTCAATACCTAAACACTAGTTTATTTAATAATGTAGTCTGAAATATTCAAATAGTTCTTATTTGTATTCTTGCTGTTTTGTTAAGCTAATGATATCATCCTTTCACATTTCATTTGATGGCTGATTTAAAAATTTTTTAAAATCATTTATTTGTTTGTTTGTTTGGTACAGGGTCTCACTACGCAGCTCAGCCTCATAGTGATCCTTCTGTCTCAGCTTCCCCAGTGCTGCCAACATGCCCAGTTTCGGGGGTCAGCACAGTGTGCCCAGGGTTCTGGCATGCAGCACTGGGGATGGAACCCTGGTCCCTGCACTTGCCAGGCAGGCGCTTAAAACTCTGAGCTATCTCCCCAGCCCAGATGGCTGATTTGTTTTTAAAGGTCAAGGAAAAATAAATTTCATATAAGTACAAAGATGACTATCGCATCATTTAGGTAAATTGTAAAAATACAATAATAGCTCTATTAGGCAGGATTTTTTTTGTAAGAAAAGGTAAGTAATTGCAATTAATACACTTCAAAGAGGAATTCATGGCTGGGTATGGCGGTACATACCTGTAATCCCAGTGGTGTGGGGGGCTGAGCCTGGATGACACAGGTGGGAGGCCATCTTGGGCAACTGAGGAAGATGCTGTCTCAAAATAAAATATAAAAGGGCTTGCAGTGTCATTCAGTGATAGAACATCCCCAGTACCAAGAAAAAGGGGGAAATGGTTTTATTGAAAAAAAAATCAGATAAGCCATGTATTTTCCAGGATACCAAACATGAGAAACAAGCCAGAGGAAGTCAGATGGGCAGCAGGGAACAATGTGGTCAAAACCAGACCCTGGAATGCAGTGCGCTCCTGTAATCCCCATGCTGAGGAGGTTGAGGTAGGAAGGCTATTCAAATTTGGGGCCAGCCTGGGCTACAAAGTGAGCTCAAGACCAGCCTGAACTGCATAGTGAGACCCTGCCTTAGGAAAAAAAAAAAAAAAAAAAAAAAAAAAGATCCTGGGATCAAGGCGGCTGCTGGGCTCTGCCTAGAAGCTGAGGTGGCTGTAGATCCAATGCCACCACCAGAATGTGCCTTCTATGCTCACAACTTCCACAGGTCACAAATCCCAAGTAGATGTGTCTCACCAAAACTCCAGCTTTTGCTCCACCCCAGCTGCAAGGAGCCTCGCAGGTGAAGGTTTAGCCTCTCGGGAGCTTGGAGGATGAGGCGGGAGCTTTTCTCCTTATCACGGTTTAGATGGATGTTTTTACTAATACAGAATGAATTCAGACTGTACATAGCATAGCCTCCTCACACCCATCCCAAACCAAGTAACAATAGGGTGAAGTGTTGAAGGAAGTACAAAATTATAATGCAGCTATGCAAAGAAATATTAAGTAATCATTAAAAGAGTTTTGATGGGGCTGGACAAATAGCTCAGCAGATTAAAGCGTCTGAAAGCAGGCTCAGGGGCTGGCTTCCCATCCTACACCTGCTGTGCTGGCCCCGCCTCTGGGGTGCGCTGAGACTGCAATTGAGACTGGGCGTGGTGGCACGCACCTGTAATTCCAGCTCTTGGGAGGCTGTAAACAGGTGGATCACTATAAATCTGATCTAGGAGTGAGACCCTGAACACCCTGTAGACCCGTCTCTAAAATACAAAAAAAAAAAAAAAAAAAACACACAATTTTAAAGAGTTTTGATCAATGTTTCACAACATAGACTGTATTATTTGCTTAAAATGGTATATACAACTTGACACTGATTACTTTTACATATTATATCCATTCTTTTACATATATTCTATCCATTCATCTGAAATGGATCTATGGGTTGCTTCCACCTTTGGCTACTGTGAATAATGTTGCTTTGAACATTGTGCAAATATCTGTTTTACTCCCTGAGGAGTAGAGAATTCTTTCTGGTATAGACTCAGAATTGAAATTGCTGGATCATATGGTAATTTTACTTTTAATTTTTAGAAACTACCATATGGTGTTGCACAGCAGCATAATTTTATATGCCTACCAGTAAGTGCACAAGGGCTTAGACTTCTGAACAACCCCACCCACACTGTTTTTTTCCTTTTTTTTATTTGGTTGCTTTTGTCTTTGTTTACAAATAATAGTCATCTCAATGGATGCAAAGCACTATCTCATTGTGGTTTTGATTGTATTTGCATAGTGATTAATGGCCTTGGCTACTCAGATTTCTTTTTTTGGAAAATTTCCACTCAAGTTCTTTGCCTGTTTTACAATCAAGTTGTTTGGTTCTTTTATTGTTGAATTTTTCCTGTCACTCTTGATGTTTTCTTCTTCCCAATTCATCTTCTAATGACTTTGAAAGCATTGGAAAATAAATGTAAAAGAGTGAAAAGTAGTATTCCACTTTCCTGAGTACAATTAGTACATCTGGTTTTACATAAGTAAGGCAGTTTCAAAGTGTCTCAACAGATGGTACACAGGAAATGAGCTTTGTTGATAGGGTTACAACAAATTCCATTAAATTAAAAATTCCACTTAGCAGATGTCTTCAACAGTTGGTGTCCTCTCCGAAGCTAATCTATAGAAGAGACGTTTTCTTTTAGTATTTGTCATTTGTAGTATGTTTGGACCTGGAAACCTGAGATTTTCTGCAAAATCTTACCTTGCTGTGTTGCTGGGAGCTTGTCTCAGGAGAGCCAAGGGGTAGGAAGATGGCGAAGTAGGGCAGCTTCAGCTGACAAAAGCCTCAAGAGCGGGCAGATCAGTTATAAGTAAGAAATGTTTTGCAAAGTGGACATGTGTATGTGAGTTTCCCTTATAAAAATGAGCAATGTACCCTAAGGCTATTTTGCTCTTGATTACAAAATATATTAATTTTAATGAAAGTGAAGTATCATAAATATTTTTTAATCTTACCAACTTCACTAAAATAGAACTCAACTTACAGTTGTTAGAGTTATCGCTGTCAGACTTTCTAATAATCAGGAGCTCTCAGAACAAGTGAAGAATACAAACAAATCTATGAGTTTGGGAAATTCAATTCTATTGTGTGAAAATATTATTTAATGTGATATTGTGCTTGTATATCAAAGTATTTCATTCCATAAGGCCTTTCCAAGTGCTTTAGCAACCAGAATATTTCATTTTTACAATTAGGGAACATTCTTTTTGGAAAGGCTAATGAGAAAAGACAACAAGGAATTAGAAATAGTACAAAGGAATGCAAATAAAACCATCCAGTCTTCATCGCATACTGGATATTTATTACTGTAAGGATCATCATCATTTTAAGCTCTTCATATGTCTAAAGCAAATTCAACATCCCCAACCTGCTGGAAGCTCCAAATATTTACCTCTTTTCTCTGCTCCTAATTGCAGCCACCTAATTCTAGTCCCTACTTAACAACCATGCAGATGATGTTCTTAATTACAAAAGTCTAGCAAAATTTAGTTTCTTAAATCTTGCTTTCATTTTTACTCTTTCTATACAAATGAAATTCTTTAATCGCCTACCAAGCCTACTATATTTTGATAGTTGCTGGGTTCTCACCCTGTCTTTGTTCTTCCCTCTTCTACAGGACAGCTCTGCTCCACAGGTGACTTTATCCACTTTTCTTGCTGCCTTTTACCATGTCTGGCTACTGTGTCCAAATTCTAGCCGTGGAAGTCCTGATCCACTTCCTGCTCTGAATTCCTGTGGTGCTCAGAATGTGAGTTTCTCAGTTTACTTTTGGGTTGCATACTGTTTCCGTAACTGTATACCTGTGTGGCATTTTGTCAACTTCAATATAACCTCCTGGAAGGTAGTTTGAACGTTTCACATCCCATTCATTTCACCTGGGGATCCACCACTTCTCAGCACACTAACTGCTGAGTCCTTAGCTGCTGCAGTAGCTAAGGGGTGGGTTTGTTGGTCGTCTGTGTCTGTTCTCCTACTTCTGTGCTACAAGCCAGTGAGTGATCTTTCAAAAATGCAAGTTTCATGCTGACACTCCCTTGTGTAAACCGTTCAGTGGTCCTTTGAGTTCCCTAGGCCACAGGATTTCAACTCACAACTTTCTCCCTCTTCCTGTGTAACCCAGACCCAATGGTTGTCTTTGTATTTTTTCCCATCAGTTTCCTAGGATAGAAGAGATTTGTATTTGTGTACACTGATGCAAGTGTTTAATGTCCATTTCCCTAACTGGAGTTTAAGGCTCATGTGAGTAGTGTAAAGTCTTTTTAAAATTTCATTATCATTTAGGACTTAATATATGCTTAATGAATGTTTGTCATATAAATCAGTGCTTTTTCTTTTTTATGTATTTGGTACAGGGTCTCACTATGCAGCTTGGACTTATAGTGATCCTCCTGTTTTCAGCCTTCTCAGTGGTGGGACTACAGGTGTGCAACACCACACCCGGTCTTGGTGGCCTGCTTGGAGCACCTGGGGCAGGGCTGGCATGGCATGTGGTGTGGGGATTGAACCCAGGTCCCTGTGCTTGCCAAGCAAGCACTTGGACCATTAATTTATCTTGCTGGCCCAACAAGTACATTTTTTATATTGAGGTTGTCTCCCCAAACCTAAAGCTACCTTTCACAACTCCACAAAGACTGTTCCCTAACCCCAGGGCTATGTGAAAATTCAAAACCTTTGACCTACTTATAGTGATAAATGGTTTTCACAAATTATACAATAAAAATGTTTGTAGTTTCAGATAGTACAAGGAAAAGATTTTTTCTTCTATTGATTTCATTCACAAAATATAAGACAAATAGTTACTTAGGAAAAGGCCAAATAAACCCCCATACTGCAGAATTTAAGACGGGCCACATTATTTCATGGCAAGCTGGATTTAACTGATTGATCATTCCAGACTATAAATTCATTGGAAATTATAAATGGATCCATAATGGCCCTATCCCAGACAGACATTATCTGCTATGCAGTTATATAAAAAACTACATTTGCAAAATATATTAATTTCTGGAGCCATAGTGTGCCACTCAGTGTTTAATAATCAAATGTTCAGGGACAAAAACTCAGAAACTTCAATCTATAAGTTATGCTGATTTCTGGGATAACTGTCCCACTGTGGTCAACTGCACATCCCAAGGCAGCTTCTGAAGGCCAGACTTGATAGCAGTGCTAATAGTTGTCTTCTGTGAGTCAGTAGGACCCGGATGTAGCACACTCTTTGCTGCAGTGCTTTGCAGGCATCATGAAGAGGTTGGCAACAATGACTGGCTTTTGGGCTGCTATCCTATATTAATTAGGTCTCTTCAGCTTGGAAAATTCTCCAGAGATGGGTAAAATACATCTAATTATATTAAAATGATAAGTTGAGCACAAGTTTTCCTCTTTTCTAGAGTAATAAAATTAAAAGGTGCTACTTTCAAAAGGTAGGTTAAAACAAATGCAATGAAGTACTGCACTCAACCTTAGATCAGAATGGGCAGA
>NW_004524631.1:3877708-3879233 GCF_000260255.1 Octodon degus | reverse complement strand
TTATTTGTTACCTTTATTTTTTTCCCAAAAGGTAAAGATCCTGAAAACACACCAGCTCTGCTTTTGATCCAGTTCCTGTTGGACTCTTCCTGTAAATCAAAACAGCAGGCACTGCCAGCCACCTTTCTGCAGCGATTCTGTGTACTCACCTTGCCGGCAATCAGAACCTCGATTTTGTTCAGTTCCCAGGAGTCCTCATGCTGTACAGAAGCCTGGACCTTCCTCGGCCCTGGGGAGGGTCATCCCGATTCATCTGAGCCAATCACAGAGATGCCATTTTCCTTGCCAGTGAATGCTTTAGGTCTGAGAGTGTCTAAAATTCTGAACTGTAACTGTAGGAGAGCTTTTCTTTGACACAAAGAGGGATGAAGGAGCCTTCAAACACGGTGAATTGCTTGAAGTAGCTTTACCCTTCCTGTGAGCCTGTAGTGAAAAGGCAACAAGCTGAGCAAACGATGCCGGAGATCATAGCAAACCCGCCCCAGTGGTGGCTCAGAGCACCTCGCGTAGCTCAGCTCCAAATCATCCTGTCTTGTGCTCTTCGGGTTCTTAGTGCTGACTGGATTGGATCTTCTGTTCCGTGGGACAGAACCAAGCATGAGGACCTTCACTAAGAAGCTGCTGTGAACAGCTCGTATCTGGGCCCCTCTAGTCGTCTAAGCAGGTCCAGATGAAAGTGGGAGGTTTGCATGCACTGATCTCGCTCTGGGATAAGATATGCACTATACACTGGTATGCGATCTTGTGGGGACCGTGAGGAGTTTGGCTTTCCATTAAAGCATTAGGCAAATTTAATACATAAGCCAAGGTGTTTTACGTATATCTAGAATAAATTAGAATTTGTATATGCTTTGGGTTTCAGATCGTTAAATCAATTGATTTAAAATTGAATGAAAGATTGTAGTACAATAATCAGATCTCAATACATGTAGAAAATTTATTTTGAAATAATTTGACTTTTTGTCATTACTTCACTAAGATTATTAGACAGTTTGCTGTTGTGTAACTTGCTGTTCCATAATCGTCAATCCAAAACACTAGAATTGGTTTTAAGTAATTTAGTCTTTGTAATCTTCAGAAGCAGAGAATATTTAAAAATTGTTTAAAAGCCTATTGTATCTGTTTTTGTCTGCCTCTTTTGTCATTGGAAGTCAATTTTTTTTATGGTCACGTGTTAGGAACCTTAAAATGTGGTGATTATGGCTTCTTATTGTATTTTTCTATAGATAACACAATTATGATTCTATTAATGTAAATACAGAAAGTTATTCTTTAAAATTTTTCAATAATGATAAATTTTCTACATTTCTTTTAGATGTAAGTCATGGCAAATTAAAGAGAGTGTAGTATGCTTTTATATTCATATGGGCTGGCTCTTTAGGGAAGCAGTAGAGAACACCACAAAAATGATCATGTATTTTTAAAGTTAAATAGAATAATTCATTACTACCAAGAGGTACCATTTCTCTTGCTTTTGATTTTTAGTTTTATTTATTTATTTATTTATTTATTTATTTATTTATTT
>NW_004524631.1:3868552-3877359 GCF_000260255.1 Octodon degus | reverse complement strand
TAAAGTCTGCTGGCTGAACATGACCTGAAATGGCCATAGTGAGGTAGTTAGCACTTCTCTTCAAGTTTTTGCCCATTCAAAATCCTAGAGGATAAAAAAAAAATATCCCTTCATAATACAGTGTGAGCATGGCTTTAAAGATACTCCACATCTACTATGTCTCTTAATAACTTTGTGATGGTCACAAAACATTTAAAATAGCACAGGCTTTCTGTCTGCCTTGCTTTCTGCCCCACTAATGGTGGTGTTCCAGGAGAAATGAAGACACTGATGGCTGTCAGTCATGTATAGCAGTGAGAACGAAATATGAAACACTGGTAGTGACAGAGTCACTGGGGTCTTAGAAGGGAAGGGGGCTAGCACTAGGGAACAAGGCTGGGAACAGGAGGGCACCTGTGATGGCGGGTGAGGCCTAGGTTAGATGGGTGCTGTCTCATGCCTCGACCCCACCTTAGCCAAGAAGTCAGCCTTGGCAGCTCAGGACAGTGGATGCGGTCAGGATGGGAGATCGGCCGGAGGCATCCATTGCTCACGCTGTCAGGAAAAAATATTTCATTATTAAAGCCTGAAAAATCAATGGCCTAACAAAATCAGCAATAAAATCAGTATAATCCAGTACTAAACTCCAAATGATATCAATATTGATAGAGACATAGTACCCTGGAAAGTAAGAAACATGTCAGAATCCTTACTTGATTGAGGCTGGGTGGGTAGGACTCAAGAATGCAAATATTAAAAACATTTAAACTTAGATTGAGAAATAAAAATCGCTATTGGTGTTTTAAATTGGAGTTGTTTACCACACAGTAAGAAATAGACATTGCGGGAGTGTCCTTGGCACAGGCAGAGGAGAGGGAGCAGAGAAGGCTTTATACAAAACTATTAGAAAAGCACTTAATCTACCCAATGAAAATTAGGAGAAGAAAAAAGGGAAAAAGACACATGGTAAAAAGAAATGAAGAGGGGCTGGGGAGATGGCTCAGTGGAATAAGCGCTTCCCTGGCAGGTGCAAGGGCCTGAGTTCAACTCCAGGTTCCGCAAAAAAGAAAAAGAAGGGCCGGGGAGATGGCTCAGTAGAATAAGCGCTTCCCTGGCAAGTGCAAGGGCCTGAGTTCAATCCCCGGTTCGGCCCCCCCCCAAAAAAAAAGAAAAAGAAAAGAAACAAAGATCTAAAAATACATTAATAAGTCCTAAGAAAAGGAGATGGGTTAAGCTAATTGATCAAAAGCAGAGATGTTCAAATTGATGGCAAAATAAATTTCAGTACTGTACAATTTATAAAAAACTACATTAAGAAGAAAGGTATAGAGAATAGTTGACAATAAGAGAATGGAAAATATAACAGGAAAATATGAAGAAAAAAAACTAGATCTATCTTATCAAACTAAAAACAGTGCAGAGGACCAAAAGACTAGTCATATGCTGGTAAAAGGAACAGGAGATAAAGTATAATGAATGTATGTGATATATATTATACATGTGTATATATTTCTTTTTCATTGAAATGCAATATACATACTTTAAAGTATTTCAAACATTCACAAAAGTTAATCTTGTATTATCTCACAAGAGAGGCCTCAATTAATTTGAAATAGTCAACACCATAAGGAATATGTTTTCTGGTTCTCATACAATAAATTTAGAAGTGAATAGGGAAAAGAACTTAAAATCTCAATTTGACTCAGAATTTAAAAACCATTAGTTTTAAGAGTAAATAATGAGATAGTTTATGTGAAATTTAGGAGTTCTTGGTAATGAAAGAGTTTCAAGTCAAAATGTAAGTGTTTTGCTAGTGTAAAAACCTGAAAGAGTAAATAAAATCTGAAAGGTACAATAAAAAAATGCCTAGAGGAAAATTACAGATTTGAATTGAATTGAATTCAGTTAATTAATTTCAAGAAAATGGAGTAAGTTTCAGGGAATGTAACAAGGCGAAAGAAATCGTAAAGGAAGGGGCTGGTGAGTTGGCTCAGTGGTCTAAAGCACCTACTTAGAACAAGTTTAGCAAAGCACAGGGACTGCGGTTTGATCCCCCAGCACCACATGCCAGCCCGCCCCGCCCCCTGGTGGGCTGAGCTGGCCACACACACACACACACAAATAAATAAATAAATTTTATAAAAAAAAAAAAAGAAATAGTAAAGGAAGAAAACAATGGACTAGAGAATAGAAAAACAATTCAAATAATTACTGAAATCTTGCCTAAAATGACCAAGGGGGCAGACAAAGTTGTGACAGAAAGAAAAAAGAAATAATGGAGAAGATACAAACATAGAATCCAGAATTCTCTTCATCTCAAACAGTTGATGACAAGAGTCAGCATGATGAATCTCTGGGCTCTGTCATGCGCTTTGTGCTGAAATTAGCTTCCTACACTAGAGCATTTCACTGAGGCTCTCCACATGTAGCCAACATTCCCAATACATGATAAGTCATCAGTAAAACCCATGATCATTACTGTTACCTGAGCACAAATGCAGTCCCTAAAATAAGAACCATCTCAAGGAGTAACACCATCTGTCCTGGAAGAGATCCTTAAATTACTAAGGCACGTGGACACAGAGGGTGAAAGCTCACTGTCACTGACCAGCGCAGAAATAACTTCAGGATACAGTAGCTGAGGGCTCAGCACGCAGGTCATCTTGTGGAGAGAGGGGCAGCCCTAGGGACAAGGAATACCTTACCTCATATGTCAACCATTTGCCATGGGGGACAAATGGTGCCTATTCCCAGGAGCCCTGCGGCCTGGTTTCTGGTCCAGACTTTTTTCCTACTACATCCCTGTCAGTATGAAGAAATACGATTTTATAGAATGAATCCCTATCAGAACTTGATGGACAGTAGGGGATCAAAGGAGGAAACTGAGATACATTGCTGTTGGGTCAGTAATGTAAGAATCCACAAAACTGACATTCTAGCTCTTTTATTAGGCCATGGGCCAGGAGCTTTGCACATATGCCCTGATTATTTTTAAGTGGTGTTAATTTTTTATTTTACTTATTCATTTATTTTTATGTATTTGGTACAGGGTCTCGTTACACAGCTCAGACTCATAGTGATCCTCCTGTTTTCAGCCTTCCCAGTACTGGGATTACAGGCATGTGCCCCCATGCCCAGACTCTGTGGCCGGTTCAGGGTGCCTGGGGGTGGGGCCAGAGCCCCATGTGGTACTGGGGATCAAATATAGGTTCTTGTGATACAGGGAGAAAAACTGATCTCCAGTGGGTGACCTCCAACCGATATAGGGAGCCTCCAAATGACGTAGGAAAAAATGATCTCCCTACCTGACCTGCACGAGTTCGTGTTCTCTAAAACTGAAAAATGAATTTTAGGAACAAACGGAGGTTATGAGCAGAATATATTTATTGAGAGAAAGAAAGTTCTTGTCTGAGAGGGACAGGAGGGAGGCCTGAGCAGATTGTTCCCCCAGAAGCTGTCTCTTCCAGGGTCTTTTATAGTGTACAACCATGTGAGGCTAAGGTGGAGAAAGGAGGAACTCTCTTAGGTGAATGTGGGGTGGGACAAAACTATGGTCAACCAATGAGATTACAAGCACCATTGTTTAGGTACAATTGATTAAGTCCGGGACTAAATGGAGAAGAGAGTCACCTAGCAAGGGTCAAGAATGTAAAACAGAACCTTATCTGGTAGCCATCGAGTAAGGATTCTTTTTGACTTTCTCAGGATAATGATCAATCCCAGATGCTATTCTTTAGGGAGCTTAGCATTTGTTTGCTTTGGGTCTGGCTTACAGCAGGAGCATCCTTCCCTCCCACAGTTGCAAGGCAGCTTGTCTTTTGTGCTGTCTCTTTCGAGGGCTGGCCCTGTCTGACTGCCTATAACATTTTTATCTAACTCGGCTGCCTGCAACACTTGCACTTGCTTAGGCAGGCGCTTAGACCATTGAGTTATCTCCGTGGGCCAGTGGTGCTAAATTTCAAGAAAATTCTGTCGGTAGCTTGTAAGCCTTGCTCTTTCCCACCCTATGTCTTTGCTGGGCTGTGTGATGCAGAATTAGGGTCCCGGTCAGCACAAAAAAAAAAAAAAAAAAAAAGCCTGGAAATGTTTAGATGGTCAGAGTAGTCAAATTTTTCTCATAATAGAGAAAAGAGAACAGGGAAGGAAGAACAAGGAGAAGAAAGGAAAGCAATGAGCTCAGGTTTTCCGGGAAATTTGTTTTGAGTAGAAAATTTGCTTTGGAAAGGATCTATGCTGACATAACAAAAGAACAGGAAAGGATCTGAAGAGATCTTATCTTGAGTTTTGAATTAGATACCAAACACTACTCTGAGTGTTTGAATTAGTTCCCACATACTATTCTATGAGAGATGAATATAAAGAATGATGTCACCTTTCTTACTTGCAAATACTGGATTGTTTATCTGAATATGACAGGGAGGCTGAGAAAAGACTGATAGAAATTGGGTGATGTATGTTAACTCATTTAGTTCTTAGAGCACTAAGAAGTACAACGGTCCAAGTGCTCTCCCTTTACAGGTGAGGAACTCAGTGGTGAGAGCTATTGAGTGTTTCCCCCCAAATTCCTGAGATCTGCAGTGGTGAGGCGAGATTCTGATACATCTGACACCAGAGCACGTGCCAGGGCATTGCACCAAGTGCCTCTTTTCAAAGAGATAGTATTAAAGGCCTTTTTTTTGGGGGGGGGCACAAGTGTTCCAGAGGTAGGTTTTAGTAACTGTGTTGTTAGAGTGTGTGCTAGAACTTTCATTTTGTCCCAGAATGACCCTGAAATGTTTGCTTCACCTGGCCCGTGCTATGTTCTGATATATTCCACCTAACACATGAACCATAGAATCAGGACCTCACCCTTCCACCAAAAGTTCTGTCACCTCAGTTTCTTCATACATGAGCGAGTGACTTATCCCCGTCCCAAGGTCATGGGGTCTCGATGGGGACTGACCATTCATAGAAGAGTACCTAGAATAAAGAGAATTCAATAAACTGTCTTAACTTCCACATCACGGCTCCTTCCAGCTGAAGGTGCCTTCAGCCAGTGGTCTTGCTCAAGGGCAGAGCATCACAGCCGGGCTCTGCTGTCCCTGTCCTGTGGTAACTTCTGGGGAGTGGAGAAAGGGGCTGCCATTGCCTCTTCATCTGGACAATGGAGTTTTTTATATTTCCTTCCACTCTTTATCTCTTATCTGTGCCCCGCGAAGGGAGGGGATGTAGAGTGGAAGGCAGGGTTGGGAGTGCCAAATGCAGGCGGCAAGTGGAAGCTGGAGGGCAGGAAGTCTTCAAAAAGGAAGCAGAGGGTGTGCAGGCCAAGTGCAAGCTCTGTGGCCTCCTCCTGGTCATCTCATCTCACCTCCCAGAGCAGTTGAGAGCCAACTGAATGTAACAGGCCGAATTAAACTCACATCGCAGAGACGAAACTTACTTTTCCAGGAAGATGATGATAAATCTGCTTGAAAATATTCTTTTAAAGAATCTGGAATTTGTCTGTTTTGTAAACTTGGGCAGTTTGTGTATTCATTTCTCAGCAAACAGGAAGTACTTAAACACTATTTTCTACTTATGTGTCTATTATCAGCTGATTATTTTCACTTTTGATATCAATATGACATCCTAGATAACCTCAGGAATAAAGAGAAATCCAAAGTGAAACTTACTGGAAAGGCAATTAAAACAAGGTTATGAAACCATAGACCTTCCTCATTTTTTTTTTTTTTTTTTTTCAGAACCAGGGATTGAACTCAGGCCCTTGCGCTTGCCAGGGAAGCGCTCATTCCACAGAGCCATCTCCCCGGCCCCTTATTTTCTTTTCAGTTTTTAAAAAGCATACTCATTGCCAGGCACTTGCCAGTCATGGTGCCAGCACACACGTACTAGTCACGTGCATTCACGTGTTATACATTCATGGACATTAATTACTTCCTTGCAAGGTGAGTCCTGCTGCTGTCCCCACTGTAATGAATGTGGTACTGAGGCATAGGCTAAGAGAACCCACACACAGAGCCCCTCTTACAGCTGGTCTCAGTGTGGCTCTCACAGGAACTCAACTGGGGCATGTAGTTTTGCTCTGATTATTTTGTCTACAGTCCTTATTGCTCCTGGTTGAGATGTCAGCCAGTTTGCTTTCATTTATTTTGAGCACATAGAGAATTTGACGTCATTTTTTTCTCACCTTCAAAGGACTTTGGGCTTTGAGAAAATCAAGGGTACCTCGCCACCTGGTGGCTACTTACAGTGAGTGTGCTGCAAGAAGGCGGCCTCTTTCTGGTCTGAGGAGAAAGAACTAAGACAAAGCAATCTCTGCTTTGTTGCTACTCAGCCTGCCAGACACTTCACCTCTCCAAAAGCTGCTCTGAATGATCCAAGGAGCCACTGTCTTTAAAAACTCCTGCTTTGCCCAAATCTAGCCTGTTCAGAACTGAGTTATCAGTTTCTTCTCTATCAAGTGAGGTTTGATGAGGTAAAGTCTAGCAATGAAAGGTTAGAACTGTCCTGATCTTACTTCTTTTTCAGAAAGATTAGTATTCCTACTTTTAAGAAGAGATTCACAGTTGGCCATAAAGTTGTCACTTCAGAACATTCTATCCCTCGTTACTTCTCACAAGTGTTTGAAGCAGAGGGCAGGCATCTGTGGGCAACCCTTGTTTACACAATGCACGGAACTAAAATGCTGCATATGCACAATGCAGTAGTATTCAGACCAAAATAAAGAAGAATGAAGTCGTGACACAGGATGGTGAATGAAACTGGAAATCATTATGTTGAGAAAAATAAGTGAGACACAGGGGCTGGGGAGATGGCTCAGTAGAATAAGTGCTTTCCTGGTAAGCACAACGGCCTGAGTTCAATCCTTGGTTCTAAAAAAAAAAAAAATAAATAAGTGAGACACAGAAAGACAAATAGTTCTTGTTTTCTGTAATATGTAAAAATGAGAGGAAAAGAGGATGTGAAAATTAAGGGGAGACTATTAGACAAGAAGGGAATGGGGAGAGGGGAAGGAGGGTTGCTATGACCATGTTTAATGCATGCATGAAAATGCCATAATGAAACCCAGCTTCAAACCTGTTGCATTAGAGTTGAAGTTTTGCACATCTAATCAGGGGTGGTTTTCTTAAATATTTCATTGAAAAATTACAGCTTTTCAATTTTAGTGACTGTGTGCCTCCATAGCTGTATCAGAATTGCTTGAAAAAATTAAAATGTAAGCACAAAATCCCTGGGCCCTGCTCCAAAAACACTGCTTGTGTGGGTTAGTGGTGACATCCGGGCATCAACACTTTGAAATGCTTCCCAGGAGACTCTGATAAGCAGGAACTTTGGGAAACCTCTATCCCTGACCCACCCTTGCTGATAAGAACAAAAATGGCAGATAAGGAAGCTTGGCAGTTGACACAAAAGTTGGGTAGTATTTCACTCATCAGCTTGGCAAACAAGAAGAAAATATAGTGAATCTTTCCTTTTGGGGGTGATGTGGGGGCAGGGCACTGCCACTGTGCTGTTTGAGGGGGGGCAGTTCCATGAAAGAGCAAATGCTTAGCAAGTGAAAATCCCCGGGTTCAGTCTCCAGCGCTGAAGGAAAGGAGAGGAGAGGAGAGGAGAAGAAAAAGAAAAAGTAAATTGGCATAGACACCTCAATTTAGAACCCAGAATATAAGGATCAAGGACAAAAGCATTTTCTGTGGCGTTACTGGTAGTGATGAACAACCGGCACAAGCTAATGATCTATTTAGTCAGCAGAGTAGTGTGCAGTATTTTAAAAGAGGTAACTAAATGTAGATATTTTATATAAAAGGAGTGTGCTGGACTGGGGAGATAGTTCAGTGGCCTAAGCACCTACCTGGCAAGCACAAGGACCTGGGTTTGATCCCCAGTGGCCACATGCTATGCTGGAATCCTCCATGTGCTGTGCTGACCACCGAAACTGGGCATGATGGCATATACCTGTAATCCCAGCACTGGGGAGGCTGAGACAGGCCGCTCACTACAAGTCTGAGCTGGTATTTATTTACAAATAAATACAATTTTCAAAAGCAGTCTACTTACTATTAAATCAATGACTTGCTAAGTTTCATATGTTCATGTATACATATTCATAAACATATGTGAATATATGTATTCCTAGTTAGAAAAAGAAAAAATAGTGGGGCAAGGTGAAAGATAGGTAAGAACACACATTTTGACACTGGATCTTACATGTCCTTCAGAAAAAAGGGTGGGGAGGGATCACTGCTTTTTAAATTTTTCTTCAGATTTTCTTCATTGCTCTTTAAATTTTTTAAATTTTTAAATTTTTTAAATTTTTCTTTTCATTCATCACAGATAACATGCATTTCTTTTGCAATTCATAATATCCCACAACTATTCTCTTGAATCTCTTCTCCACCAGCCTCTATTCAACATGTTAAAATAATATCAAGAGAGATTGATCTCCCCTCTTTCTTGCAACTATTGCTACATTTCTTTTCATTCTGACCTATTCTTTTCCTGTTTCTGTTTCTTTTTCCTTCCCTCACCCACTGCATCCCAGTCTACTTCTCATCCATAGTACATTACAGTCTTTATGGGTCATGGATGAAAGGTTGAGCATATTAAAGGAAGTATTAATGCACAGGAGTGTTGTATGGTTGGATCTGTCGGTGTCGAATAACTGTTGGTGGTTCTCTCCTTACAACACAACGATTGGGGCTGACCCTATGAAACTGGGCAGGTTGAATAGCTACATAAATACCCAAAAGTAACCGAACTTGAGATCATATCACTGGGAAGCAGATTCTAATGAACGTGATCTCTACACTAATGCTGGAGTCTCCCACTCTACTTAATCCCAATCTTTG
>NW_004524631.1:3849507-3868187 GCF_000260255.1 Octodon degus | reverse complement strand
CAGTGATTAGAAACACGATGACCAGGATAGCAAGGCGTTAGAGTCCAAGAGAAGGTAATTTCTACTGAAGTATGGACAGCAGAAGTGACCGGTGTGAGAAGACAGTGTCAGAAATAGAAGACAGCACAGACACAGATGACCCTGTACTCAGAGATACCTTAAAAACAGTAAGATCACGTGAAATGGATCAACAGCTGCTAGACTACCCAAAGAAGACTAACCAATAATAATAGAAATTAGAAAAAATTAGATGACATAAACCGTATAAGAATTTGTTTATAAAAATCATAGAAAGTTTTCTAAATATGTGGAAAGAATTCAACATGGAAACAAATAAAGCATATAAAACTCCAAGTAGCCATGATCAAAAAAACAAACAAACAAAAAACCTCTATATGACATATCATAGTTAAAATCCTGGAAGTCCAACACAAGCACAGAATTTTAAAATGCAAAATCACTTACAGAAGTAGGACTATTAGAATTGCTGTAGATTACTGTTTTTTTTTTTCTGGAACTGGGGATTGAACTCAGGCCCTTGCGCTTGCCAGGGAAGCGCTTATTCCACTGAGCCATTTCCCCAGCCCCTGTAGATTACTTAAAAACACATTAAAGGCCATGAGGAGTTAGAAAGATAGTCTTCAAGCTCTAAATGAAAACAACTTTCAACTCAAATCAATGCATCCTGAAAAAGTAGCTTTCAAAATTTGTGAAGAAATTAAGGCCTCCCCCACGATAAAGACCACCTTAGGAAATTCATGACTATCGATTAGCACTGCATTAATACTTATGAATATCTTAAACAGAGACAATAAAGTCAGCAATGCCCAAGGGCCTAGCAGAATAAATGCATCACGCAAGGTAAGCAGTTGAGCAAAACAGAAAAAGGAACTAACAGAAAAATAATGCAATGATAGGAATCAATCAACACCTTTCAGTAACAACTCTCAAGGCAAATGATCTCAACTCTATGATTGAGACAGATTAGTATATTGGACCCAAAATTAAAATCAAATGGTATGCTGCATACAAAACCTCCGCAATCCTTAAAGAAGCTTATAGTCTAAAAATCAAAGGATGAGAATCTATACCCTCCATAACATGAGGGTATAGATTCATACCCTCCCAAAGCAAGGAGTAGCTATCGTATTTTCAGACGAAGTAAACTTCAAGCCAAAACTGATCAGAAGAGACAAAGAAGATCACTACATACTTGCTAAAGAATATACCAGGGAGAGATAACAACTGAAAATATATATGCACTGAATACAAAACTTCATGAAACAGATTCTTCAGGACTTAAAGGATCAGTTAATCATCAACAGGCTCATAATGGGGAACCTCAACATCCTACTGTCACAAACAGACCAAACAGACCAAACAATCAGCAAAGAAATATCAGAGTTGAAGAACACCTTGGAATAACTGGACTTAATAGATACCTATATGATGTTCAACCCAACAAAAGATACATACTCTTCTTAGCAGTGCACAAAACTTTCTTTAAAGTAGACCACATTCTAATCCATAAGGCTTACTTTAATAAATGCAAAAGAATTTAAATAATCCCATGAATATTATGAGATGATAGTTTAGAATGAAGCTAGAAATCAATGGGAAAATAAATTGTAGAAATTATGTGAACACTAGAGATTAAACAATATGCTCTTGAATAATCAGTGGTTTAGGCCAGCGAGATAGCTCAGCTTAAGCAAGTGCCAAGGACTGGGGTTTGATCCCCGGGACCATATGATGTGTTGGAACTGCTCCCGGGTGTGCTGAGCCAAACACAGAGGCCGAGTGTGGTGATGCACACCCGTAATCCCAGCACTGAGGAGGCTGAAAACAGGGATCACTATGAGTACAAGCTGCATATTGAGACCTTGTGCCAAATACATTTTAAAAAAATGAATGGTTCACAGAAGACATCAAACAGTTCCTAGAATCAAATAAAAATGCTAGTACAGCATACCGGAATCTATGGGACAGAATGAAAGCAGTTCAAAGGGGAATTTTGTAGCACTGAATGCTCACATAAGAAAAATAGAGTGAGTGATCCTAAATAAATAATCTAATCTCAGGAGCTCACAGTCCTAAGAAAAGGAGAACAACCTAAATCCATAACTAAGGGTGATTCAACATGGCTGAACAGAGGAGGAGCCATGTTAGAGTAACTCAGAGAAAATCATCTACAAACTCAGACAACTAGAAAAAAGGGAGGGACACACATCCAGAAACCAAAATCATTCAGAAATAAGAGATTTGTGCATCAAACAAAACACAGGCACAGGACTTTATAAAATGGCAAATCAGCCCACAGGGAAAGCTACCTACATGTGGAATAAGAATCACCATTCTAGGCAGTTCCCCAATCTATAGCTAGTACAAGTAAAGAAACTATAGTAAGGATCAGAGCAGAAATTAATAAAAAGTTAATAAAATTAATTTTGAAACAAAAAGTGTTCATCAGTCAAACAACTGGTTCTTCGAAAGTAGAGATCTAAGAGGACATCAACAGAAAATGAGAAGATATCCCTTGTTCCTTAATATGCAAAACCCCATATTGTCCAGATGGTCACAATACCAAAACTAGTATATAGATTCAATGCTATCCCTTGCAAAATACCAACACCAGTTTTCACAGAACTAGAAAAAAAAAAATCCTAAATTCATTCAGGCAAGAAGAGATCTAAAATAGCAAAAGCAAATCAGAAGGCATCATAATCCTGGATTTCAAATTATATCACAAAGTTTGATCCCCAGAGTGCCATGCTGGCCCCACCCCCATGGTGAGCTGAGACAGCGACTGAGACTGGGCGTGGTGGCGCGCACCTGTAATCCCAGCTCTTGGGAGGCTGAAAACAGGGGGAATGCTACATATCTGATCTGTCTAGTGAGGCCCTGTAGACTGTACTAAATAAAAATTGTATCACAAAGCTACAGTAATAAAAACAACGATGTACTGGCTTAAAATTGGACATGTTAATCAGTGGAATAAAAAAGAGGATGCAGAAACTTCTCAAGGCATATTCAACTATCTGATCTTTTTTTTTTTTTTTTAATTTTTTGAGACAAGGTCCTGCTATTTAGTTTAGCCTTGAACTCACTATGTATCCCAGGCTGGCCTAGAACTCAGAGCAATCCTCCTTCCTCAGACACCCAAGTGCTGGGATTATAGGCGTGTGCCACCATGCCTGCTACCAAAAATCCTGCAGCACCCATTATTTCTAGGCAGCCTCTAGTACTAATCAGACCTGACCCTGCTTAGCTCCTGAGATCAGACAAGATTAAGCATATTCAGGATGGTATGGTCATAGGCTGATCTTTCTTAAAGGGGCCAAAAATATACACTGAAAAAAAAAGATATCCTTTTTAACAAGTGGTGACTAGAGACTGGTTATTCACATGAAGAAGTTGAATGAGTCTAGACCTGTATCACAACTTGCATTAAAACAAAATCAAAATGGATCAAGGACCTATATTTTTAACAGAATCACTTAATCTGCTGGAAGATAAACAAAACTCTTGAGTATTCATGGGCAAGGACTTTCTGAACAGAATCTCAATGGTACAAGAAATAACACCAAGAGTCAACAGATAGGATTATACAAAATGAAAACACTGCACCAAAAAACAAACAAGCAATGGAGGTGAGGAGATATCTTACAGAATTGACCCCTATTCCTCAGTCAGAAGGCTATTATTTTAAAGAACTCAAAAAAATAGACTCCCAAATAAAAGATCCAATGAAAAATGGCAACTGAAATGAATAGACACTTCTCAGAACAAGTACAAATAGCCAGTACATATAGCAAAAAAATTCTCTCTCTCTCTCTCTCTCTCTCTCTCTCTCTCTCTCTCTCTCTCTCTCTCTCTCTCTGGAAAATGCAAATGCCTCCATCCTGAGATTCCATTTTAGTCCAGAAAGAATGGCTATCCTCAAGGACTCAAAATGCAATCAACTGCTGGTGAGGCTTTGGTGTGGGAATGCAAACTAGTATGGTCACTATGGAAATCGGTATGAAGATTCCTCAAAAAACTACATATAGTAATCCCATTTAATCCAAGTATTACCCTTCTGGCCATCTCGCTGAAAGATTAAATACATTACAGTGATATACACATTCCCATGTGCAATTCATAATAGCTAAATCTTGGAAACATGTCCATCAACAGGTAAATGCATTTAAAAATGTAGCATATATGCACAAGGGGATACTATTCAGTTATAAAAAAAGATAAACTTCATTCATAAGAGGACAGATGTACCTTGGGACTATAAAGTTAAATGAGATGTCATACACAGAAGATTAAATATTGCATGATTTCTCTAATATGTGGAACCCACAATACAAATGATTTAAAGAGCAAAATAAAAGATAATAGAAAACAGGGACATTTGTTCAGATGGGAAGGTGACAGGAGATGGAAGCAGAGGAGGAAGGGGAGGTGAGAAGGACTGAGATGTGGTGTGCACAGGTACCAACTCCCCACGAGGAATATCTTCGCTCCATATGCAACAATGTACTCATAAAAAAATAAATGAGAAGAAGTGCTCTGTGGTCCAGAAACATCACGTTCACCTGGAAACATAACATTGGAAACACAGATTTTCAAGCCACAACCCAGATTTACAGAACTTTACACATTTCAAGTGAGTTAGAGAAATCTGTTTTGCCAATCTCTGCAGGTGATGCTACTGCTGTTCACTGAAGTCGCAGCAGCACTACCGAGATTGGTCTTAGTGCTCAAAGGAGGAATCTGTCCACCAGGGGGCACAGAGTTAGTTCTACTGGATCTGAAGAGGGGACTCCTATATTGTCATTTCATGTTCCTCTGGTTTTGGTGAATAGGATTTTTAAAAAATTTAAACTGCAATTTAAAGTTCAGATTATAAAACAGCCAATGCAATTTTTCACTAATAGTGGCTTTTTATGCTTTCTACACTAGACCAAAATATTGTACTTGTGTATGAGTACATATTTGTAGTACACAATGGCTACATTCTTGTGTGGAGTGGGTACATATACACAACATATCTTGATTCTTCTTACTATTTTCCTTCCTTCCTCCCTCTCTTCTCCATGTCTAGAGTCCCTTCTCATTTGCAAAATTGTATGCCTTGTTAGCTATCTTTTATTTTCTTCTTTAAATTATCTATACTTTGGGTTCCACATGTAAGTGAAGTTATATTGTACGTTAGCTTCTGTGTCTGCTTTACTTCACTCAACCTTATGTGACACAGGCTTGTATTTTCAGTACAGCTCAGCAAATGAGATACAAAAAATTTTATTTGAAAAGCTTGAAGACAAAATAAGACAGCTTGAAGTGGAAGTTGAAAGCACAATTTGGGAAAAGGTACAGGAAGACTGTGGATGTTGTCATTAGTTAAGTCAGAGGATGATGCAAGGCAGGTCAGCATCAGGCCCTTGCAGATTGTTGATATTTTGGTGTTGTTATATGTTCTCTGATCAGCAAGTGTGGTTTGATACTTTTGGATGTACAAGGAAGATTTGCTCTTAAATTGGCCAAGCAATGGGTGTGACTCATCCACATGGTTGACACTGACAAAGGATCTACAATCTGAGGTACAGGGTCTCAGGCTAAATCCTGAGGGGATTTGACTGACCTTATAAGATCCAAAAGCTACAATTCTTGTTACATAGATCTTGCTTTGTCTTGGTCTTAACCATCCAGCAGAAAAGTATAAAAATTAAGTACAAGAAATAAAGCCATGTTGTTATGTTGAGCTGTACGGGACTCAGGTCAACAACTTCTTACATTGCCAGTCAAGTGGAAGACCCAATACTATTATGGACTATTGGACTATTTTGGAATATTTTGCTGAGTTCACATACCTATAATATTTAAATGATGGAACTGAACAAAAAAGGGGGATATAGATGAATGACCATTTTGTATCTGTGTATTCAAAATGGTTAGGATAGATATATAGCTACATTCTCTTAATTCAAGGAATAGAGGGATTTGTTCTAATTGTGTTTGCAAATAGGATATCATGTCTGCATCTTGTACAACAAATAATCACTAGCAAGGCAGTATGCAATGTGTTAATTATTAGAACTGTCCTCCCAATTCAATTTGAAACTGTTTCATTGCTATTTATTTCTCAATGAAATTATGGAAAAAATTTTAAAAAATAAAAATAAATGAGGAAGATTTGCTCTTAATGGGTACTCTTGTTTGATTTCATAAATGTCTTTGTATTGTCCCAAAAGAGACATCAAGCTATTTCTTTATGGTTTTGTCCTCTTGCCACCATGGATAAGGACCTTATGGATGCTTGCACTTACATGGCTATCAGTTCTTTAAGATGATGGCATCTGGTGGCCTCTAGAACTGGCTGCTCTTCAGGGTTTACACCACTAAGCTCCCTTTTGAGTTGGTGTTGTACATTCAGCTATGGAAATTTGGTGGTTGTCATTGATCTGAGATTTTAAAACTTTACATTAATTAAATGGAATTTTGTTGAGCTTTAGAAAAGAAGGAAATTTTAACATGTGACAACATGGATGAACCTTGAAGTCATTGTATCAGTCAAACAAGTAAAAGGCAAATTATATACTTCCAGTTACATGAAGTACTTAAGGTAGTTAAATTAATAGAGAAATTAAGTAGAAGGTAGTTATCAGGGGCTGGGGGAAGGGAGTAATGGATGAAACTATTTAATATATAGAGAATTTCAGCTTGAGATAATGAAAAACATTCTGGAGATGAACGGTAATTATGTTTGCAGAATAATACGAAACCAGGTAATGTCACTGGATTATACACTGAAAAGAATTAAAATAGTGAATTTTCTGTTATATACATTTCACTACAATTTTCAAAGAATGACAATAAAAGTGTAAGGTATGCAAATAAACCACTAGAGGAAAAGAAAGAGAAAAAAACATGTGCAAACATGGTATTTAAAGACACATTAAAATCTGTAGAATAAAAGGTAAGCTTTATAAAAGACAAATGATGTTCAAGTGGATATTTCTATGGTAAAAGATAAAACTTGATTCCTTTGTCACATAATACACAAATTAAATTGTAGTTGAATGACACTCTTAAGCTTTGAAGGCCAAACTTTAAAGCTTTTAGAAATAACTTGTACTGATATCTGTATGATTATCAGTGGAAAAGATTTCTTCTTAGGACTGCTGGAACAAACTATCACCATCTGAGGGTGACTTTGAGTCCAGGAATTTGTTACCTTACACTTCTGGAGCCCTATGTGTAAAATCAGGGCGTTTGTCAGACTATGGCTCCCGAGATGCTGGTAGGACCCTTTTGTCTCCTCCTCGCTCCTGAAGATGACCACCCAGCCTTGGAGTTCTTGCACCTGCATCACTCTAATCTCTGTCTGCTGTACCCAACAGTCCCTTGTCTGTACCCATGAGTCTCTTGTCTGTACCCAATGGTCCCTTCTTGAAAGAACTTTTGTAGCGTATTAAGGAGCCATCCAGATCCACTATGGCCTCATCTCAACTGATTATAACCTGTTACACTTATTTTCAAATGATAGGCGAGTACTTTTACTGCCATTTTCTTTTCCACAAAATCCAAGTATATGAAAAACATCCTTTGAAGGACTGCACAATATGGACTTTCATTTGAATATTGTGGTGTGTGTGCATGTGTGTGTGTTTTGAGGGGAGGTGTCTGCTATGTTGACTAGACTGGTCTCAAACTTCTAAATTCCTCAGAACAATGGTTTCAAATAAGGTTATATTCTGAAGTTTTGGGGACTTCAGCTTACCTCTTTCAGTAGACACAACTCAACCCATAACAAAAGCATTAACTTTGAGGGGAATAAGTGGTACATCTGAGCATACTAAACCGAAACGAGCAATTTCTCTGTTCTGCATGATGTACCAGAGAAAAGATATAGTGAGAAAGAGATCAGATCTGTTTTAGTTTTCATGATACTCTAAAATGAACATGAACACATACAAACCAAAGCAATGTATTTAACATTGATATTTTATTGAAAAAGTTATATACATGTTAAAGTTGTATAAAAATAAAGTAAAATGAATTATTTTCAATCCCAAGTACTGTGTTGTTTACAAAGTCAGTTCTTGTTTTAAATCTTAAAAAAATGTTTTTCTTCATTTTAAGCTTTTAAAATCCTCAATTTATCTCTTATGTACTTTCTGTAATGATAGGTAGTCATTCATCTGAGCATTCCTTACAAGTATATTTTGTGTGGGGACTAAAGTCAGACGCTATATATACAGTTGTAGTCATCATGAAGTGTGCCCTGGTATCATGAGAGAAGACAGGCTTTCAGCAACAGGGTAATAATCTGTTAGCATGTAAGGTCCACATTAGCATGATGGAAAAATAAAGGATGAGGCAGTTGGAAGGACTGGCTGTTGACAGTGGTTGTAAGACTAAATTCAAAGGCGCTTTTATAAAAAAAAAAAAAAAAAAAAAAAAAGGCCCAGGTGACCCACGCACACCACAGAATGCTTTGCACCTAGCTACTGAAGCAGTGGGGAGAGGTATATTCTGGCTCAAGGCTCTGCAGTTCCAGTGCAAGGTCTAGAGGTCTCATAGGTGCAGAGACAGGTGCGAGTGGGAGAGTGAGCCTTCACATTTGGATCCAGAGTGACAGTGGGGTCCCCAAATGCCTGGCCCATTTCTTCCCCTGTTCAGAGGAGTCACTTCCTCCATTCCGGTGATGTTGGCCAAGCTGACTTTTGAAGGTGAGAAGCACAAGCTGTTCAGAATTTGTTCCTGCTTCAGAGATGTTAAAACTGTGTATTTTGGAGACTTCCAGTTGTGGTGCTCCTCTTCACAAATTCTATACATCTTCATCGTCTTTTGTCTTAAAGAATGAATCTTCACTTTTAAGTTATTGCTGTTTCTTTCCAGATCGTTTAGTTAATTAAAAAGGTGCCAAAGAAACTGGCTTCTTGGTCCAAGTCAATCAAGCTTTTATTAGTCACAGAGACAAAAATTCTGTCATTTTCTTTAAGCTCAAACACACCTCCCTGATAGATGGAGTACAGTCCATACTCTGAATCTTTGGACCAGCAACTATTTCTAGCACTCTTCATCAGCATTATAGGTTCAGGATAGTTCGTGAATTTGTAAATATATTGTACCATTTGTTTGTTTTTCTTTCTGTTCTCTTCCTTTGAAATTATTCCTGAGTTTTCTTCACTTTCTTGAAAGCGAAAATATGTCTGGGAGTAGATGTAATAAAGCCCTGCTTGGTGGATCACCAGTTCTCCATTCCTCAGGTGCAAATTATTCAGGAATGAATGTCCTTTCCTCGATGACTCCCAGTGTTGCAGTTTGTGGCCCAGAGCCTTTTCATTCTTGGATGCTGGATAAGAATCAGAGATGAAAGATTAGCAGAAGAGAATTTATAGAAAGCCAATAGACCATTGGTAGCTGTTCTCAGCCCATATGTCTGTTGGTCTTAGATTTCAGTTTAATGTTAAACTTCTCACCCCTTAAATCTTACATGAATTACAAACTCTACTAGTACAAAATCGGTAGGCTCCTTTATCACTTTGACTTGCTGGGTGTCTCTGGCCTTTCTGTACTGCATCTACCAACTATGCCAACACTTGACCCACTCAGCTCTGAGTGATAGCAGATTCATGAATGGTAGATGAAGGGTGTTACTCCTAGGCAGACCTGCTATCCTGAACCCTCCCTCTCCTTCCTTCCTGTGTTGGTCAAATAAAATGGGGAATCTTGAAGGAAACCAAAAGAAATATTATAATTTCCTTAAGTGTAGGTCTCAGGACATTTTACTATTTCCTTGGGACTTTTGAGTTCATCTATGGCCTTGCTCCACTCCCCAGAGGCAAAAGTTGCTCTCAAACAGAAGGAATCTCCAGTGCAAAGTGAGACAGGAATAAAGATTAGCAAAGCAGCCCTGATTTAACGATCCTCAGATCCTCAAGTCTTAACTCACACTTTGAATAAAGAAGGGCCCTATAAAAATCAATCTTCTTTTTTAAACTTTGGGGTCATTTCCATGAGTGGTACAAAATTTAGCATTTCAAGATTTTCAACTGTGTTTATACTTGTTGATGAACAACAAACAGTAACATTGCAATAATCACCCTACTTTTGAGCAAAGCATGTCAATCATTTCTAAAATATATGTTCAGGGATCCAAGAGAACTTTGTGAAGAAAAAAAGATAGGAAAGAAACTTTTAATTTATTAATTGATATTTCTGAAATTTAACTTGGGACAAGCCTTTTATAATCATAAAGATGACTAGTTATTGAGTCCTTTAATAAAAACAATTTGCATGAGTTACTGTTAATTTTGTATCATTTTCTGAGTTAATAATTATCTTGCTTTGTACCTCAAAAAACAGAAGCTTGACTTGTTTAAAGTTTGCTGTTGACATACAAGGAGTGGTCAAATATATATGATAAATGTTTAATTTTTTTTAATACAGGGTCTACAGGGTCTTATTAGTAGATCAGACTTGAAGTGATCCTCCTGTTTTCAGCCTCCCAAATGTTGGGATTACTGGTGTGCGCCACCAAGCCCAGTCTCAACCACCTTCTCAGTGCACCCCGGGGGCAGGGCCAGAACGGCACTCCAGGGATTGTGAACCCCGACCACTGAGCTCTGCCTAAGCAGGAGCTTTAGTCCGCTGAGCTATCTGGCTGGCTCTGAGTGTTTAAATTTTTTAAAGGTTTATTATTGTAAAAGACATATTGTCATCAATCCTCCTCAAAATACCCACCCTTCCTTTGAACACACTTGCCCCACTATACCTGTCACTCTCTGAAGTAGTTCTGAACGTTGTCTTTCGTCAGTATCTTTACTGAGTGTGATTACAGAATGTGGTGAATGATGCTGCCCAGAGCTGTCCCAGGGAGAGGCAGGCTTGTAAATCAGAACTGGGGTGCCCTTGTTCGCTTTAAGCACAGATCTGGCACCAGAAGACGTCTGGCTTTTCCCCAAAGTCATAAACACTATGAATGGATTCAGGATACCAAGGCAGCCACCACAGTGCAGCTAAGGACCGTCACAGAGGACTTCCAGACCTCTTCCATAAGTGGCAAGAATAATGGGATCAGTATGTCCAAAGTGAGAAAGAATATTAATGGCTATGTGTCATTTACTGTAATAAATTTTTAAAATCCAGTATATTTTCTGATTATAGCACTTGTGTAGGTGATGAGGAGCTGAGTTCCAGTGTGAACATTTATAGACCCTTGTGCCACGCTACAGTACTACATTGACATCTGGTCCAACAGAGAAGAGTTAGTCTTAATGTATTTTGTTCAACTGTGAACCTGACATCTTTGCAAGTGAAAAACAGTCAAATGTTGGCGATTTGGTGTGGTTCAACTTAATCTAACAGCCAAGAGGGGCTCCTAGGGACCCATAACAAAAAGAAAAGATTTAGAACCTTTGAAGAGAAGATTTGATGCAAATGCAGAAGAGGAAGAGTGCAGTGCAACAGAAGAAGCATTTCTAAGAAAGTGTGAGAGAGAAAGAAATTGAAAAGAAAAAAGACAAAGCGGAAGCCCAGGAATCTCAAGGATAAAATTTTTCCCATTTCATACGATGCCAATTATACATCAGCAACGAAGCTCTTTGTCTGGAATTTTGCTTCTGAAGAATCGATTTGAGATTTGACTATTACTGACCATTTTATAGCTAGCCACAGCACTACAGCTGCCAAAAGCTTAAAAACACAAACTTGGCGTAGCTATTCTTCTATTGCCTTCCTCCAAGTTAGATTTAATTTTTTTCTTCATTTTGTTACTGAGTTAAACGCCATGCAGGCACAAGCTAGGCAAGTGCCCTATCACAGAGCTCATCTCAAACCCTAAAGCAGAGGTTCATTGTTTCTCTTACCGAGGTCTAAGGCCTTGGAACTTTTCCGCGTGGTCCCTGTTACATGAGCTGCTGCTCCTTGTTGCAACCTTCTGTCTCTCCCTGGGGTAAGACTTAGTTGTTGTTCTGAAAGAGAAATGGCAAAGAATTATCAGCACTTGCGAAGCTGGCTTTCAAAGTACATTGTTGTTCACAGCTTTTATCACTCAGGCATTGGAAACACACTGAATTTGCAAAGTTGATCATGTGGGTTTTGATAAAAACAATCCATATTTGAATATGATGACCAATCTACTTCGATTTTTATTTAATTTTCAAAGTGCTTTAGATGGAAAGATTAATCAGTGATGTGGATTAGATTGTATCAGCATTTCAGAGGAAAGGTCCAAATAAATGAAACACAACAAATTGGCTTCTTTCAAAAACAAAATAAAACAAAAGTTTAAGAACTGTGGACTTGTAATAACTCTACTGAGGGAATTACTGTGTTCAAAACCCAAGTATTGGCAAATTTCTACTTTGAGTTGTATGAAGAAAAAATTGGAGTTGTACCAATTTTTGTCATTTCAATCTTCCCCCCCCTTTTTGCTAGTAGCTACTGCAGATTCTAAAGGAGTAGCAGTAGTAAAAACTTTCCATACATACTACAGTCTGATACTCAACAACCCTTCCAAAGCCCCTGTACCACCACCAAAAAAGAGATAGGAATTGACATACTAGCCACAAAATTCAGAGTATGAGCATATAAATTATTGATTCACTAGATTGTAAGCAATAAGATGTCTTTGTCTCCCATCCAGAATACTGAGGGCAGCCTTGCAAAAGAACAAATCCTGGGCCAGGGAGGTGGCTCAGTAGAATAAGCACTTGCCTGGCAAGCACAAGGGCCTGAGTTCAGCCCCTGGTTCTGCAAAAAAAAAAAAAAAAAAAAAAGAACAAATTCTATAAACTTCTCTCTAAAATATCTACTCAAGTTTCCCAAGTGTGCTTATATTGGTTCTTAAAATCCATTTTAGTGTTTTTATCAAATAAATAGTACTAAGGTACTATGCTGTGCAGTGCAGGATTGCGTAGACTAATGACTGACTCAGCTGACCTAGTCCTTAGGGACTTACAACAATTTTTGTAAGCTAAGAATTAGTAAGTGACAATTTACCTAGGAGAAATAGAAATGAAGGGTGTCAGGTATGCAGAGGAGGGAAAGATTCCTATTTATTGGGGAGCTGAAGTGAGGGGAGGCTATGTGGAGGAGAGAGTACTAAGAATCTTTTCTTTCATTTTCTCCAGTAAAGCAAAATGCTCACTACAACTGTGCCTAGTACTCCTCTAGGGTAAGGAGGAAGATTATAAACAAGCAAATGCAGAAAACTGTTAGGTATCCAGGGATAAGTGCCAGAACAGGCTGAAGAGAGGAGAAAAGCATCCCATGAGCTGAACTGGAGGCCTGAGATAGGGTACACAGAACATCCATTGGGACATAGGCCTAGGAGCAGCTGAGTTTCAGATTTGAATGCAATGCTGAAGTTTAGAAGATATGGTGTGAGGTTAAAAAGTTTGGACTTTGTGGGACCTAGGGAAATGGAACAGTGCTATTTGGGGGAAGTAACGAACCATGTTGTGATTCAGGTTAGGTGTCACAATTAGGTTTGATAGCCAGAAGGTGAGAGGGCTGCAGACTAACAGATATGTTACCAGATGATTATAACTGATTGGAATGGGTTAACAGCCTAAATGTAGGCTGTTGTACAAGGATTTTTCAAAAGGAGATGATAACATTGCTTAGAGGTGAGGCCAGGTACACAGCTGAGTGGCATAAGTGTCTGCTTGGCAAGTGCAAAGTCCTTCCTGGTACCAAAAAAAAAAAAAAAAAAAAAGTCTTAGAGGAGGCATGAATAGAAGATGAGAAATTTCTTGCAACTCTCTGGTATTGGCTGTAAATTAATCAGGATGAGTGGGCATTTATATCACACTGAGGACAAAGATGCATAGCTAGTTGCACATTAGTTTCAGAATGCCCGCCTTTCAAGGTTGGCATGTCCATTCACCTTCAACCTTGACTGTTGAATCATTCATGCTGCCGGCCACACACATTCTAACCCTTAACACTTTGCTTGCGATATTCAGAACTGAATCCAATTTGCACTTGAGATCATGGGAAAGGTATGGGAAAGCCTCGACTAGAAAGCAAATTTGAGAGAAAGGAAATTTCCAAATGTTTATGGCAAACACTTCCAGAAAACAAAAACAAAACATGAATATGTATATTTGGCTGTCAGGGTTGCATCTCGATATCCATAGTAGAACATGAGTTCAGTGCTGGGTCCCACTTGCTGCGCCGGCCCTGTCCCCAGGTGGGGACTGAGCAGGACACCGAGTCTGGACGTGGTGGCACGTGCCTTTAATCCCAGTGCTGGGGAGGCTGAAAACAGGAGGATCACTACGAGTCTGAGCTATGTAGTGAGGTCCTGTACCAAATAAAAAATAAAAAAAAATGCAGAGTAGAACATTATTTCCATGCCTCACATGGATGAATGAAAAAGAAAATGATCCTCTGACATGGACAATAGCATGTGTATCCATCCACTGGAGGCTACAGCCCTGATTGGTCTATCAGAACAGGTAGCATGTTCAGTACTCTCACTAGGGCATTGACCTTTGGGGAAGCTATCAGAATGTATGCTTAGATCCCACGGGCAGGCCTTGCCTTCTTATTTGATAAAGGAAAATAGGGGTTTTCAAGTGGTGAGATTAAAAAGTTTCATTCCTGTTAAGTTTTGGACATATGCATTCAGGCTTGCATAGCCATTAGTATGAGAAAATGGGAATAGATAAATTGCTTGGAAAGATATTTTATTTGTTTACACACTTATTCATTCCAAAAGTCTAATTAAAAACCTTCCAGGCAGAGAAGTGGCATTGGTATAACATTTTGCATACACCAATTATATGGAATCATGTACTTCTAAATGATTGGTTACGTGTTATATGAATTTCAATTCAGTGACAAAATATATACTTGGGTACAAACACATGCAGAGAGAGAGAGAGAGAGAGAGAGAGACAGACAGACAGACAGACAGACAGACAGACAGACAGGAAACTATCAAGAGAAAGAATCTAGTAGGTCTGAGACTGAGTATTAAGAGATAAAAAAAAAGAGTTTTCCATCTTTGAAGATATTTAACCTTACAGAGAAGCAGAAACAAGGTATATATGATTGAAATAACAAGGCTTAGGGAACTTGTTTGGAAAGGTGGCCAGGAAAGGCCTCTTGGAAGGAAAAGGAAACAATAGAGAGCCAAAAAGGAGCAGGAGGCGCCTGGGAGAAGGAGCCGGATGGAGGGCAGAAGACTCCAGTCTGGGCAGCCAACCCAGGGAGCAGGGCTCAGTGGAAGGCTGCTGCCCTGCGGAGGACAGCGAGTGAGCGTGCAAAAGACCACAGCGGAAGCTGGCGAGGGGCGAGGAGGAAACTCGCTGAGGAGGTACAAGGCGGCAAGAGGCTTTTGTGGGAAGAGAAGCAGTGTGGTTGTGGTTAGAAGCCCTGAACATGGGTAACTTTGGGGAGATTTTCTTTGTTTTATGTTTGGGATATTCCAGAAAAGATTTAAAAGTGTTTATTTATAGCACATTAGAAGGTGAAATAAATAAATAGACTGAGATAAAGGGGAGAAAAAAAAAGAGGAAGTAAAGATCGACCGTAGATGTGTCACAGAGTTGGTTCTGAGCTCTCCAGCAGCCAGTGCAGAGCTTCAGTAGGATCAGTAAGTGGCTTGGGACCACAAGCAGCCGGCCAGAGGTGGGACGTGGGGATGGGAGCAGTTAGGAGGACAGAGAACCATCCACCCCCATGAAGTTAGCAGTAACAAGTTAAAATAACAAAAATTACTACCTTGAGATGTAGGAATGGTTTCCTCAAAGGTTGTCGAAACCATCTGCAAACAGTATTGAAAAAGCTTGTTAATCTCTCTAAACATTTTTTACCTGACTACAGAATGTCTAGGCTCTTCTTGCTCTGCCTAGCAGGATATTTCTACATAAGACATCAATCTCAGAAGCTTTGCATTGTTTAAGCATAAGGTTCTCAGTGGGGAGGGAGCGGGGTGAATGTTAGGATCTCTTTCCTTATGCAGTGATTAAAGAACCAACCCTGCCTGGGGATGTTCTGCATCTGGATGAAGTCTTTGAAAGGTCCGGGCAAGAGGAAGGGACATCTGACAAGTCAAGTCAGCCTAATGTCCCCCAGGCTTCCATGTGGCCAGTGAAGGAGGCAGACATATCATATTACTTTCTGTGGGGGGGTCTCTGTCTGGGTGCACGCTTTTGTGTGTATACAATCCCTGTACAACACAGCCCATGCGTGAAATCATTGGACAGACCCAAGCCTTATGTAAAAAGCACATTTCGGCCTTATGCTACCCATAGACATCCAGCCCACCAATCTATGACTGGGTGACAGCACCCTCTTCTTTGTGAGGATGTGGCTGAGGCATTCATGACCATGGTAAAGATATGATACCAAGCTCACAGCTCTTCGCTAATGACTGAGGGAATTACCCCAAACCAGTAAAAAAGTGAAAACTAAGGTTTTCTATTAAACAAACAGAACTCGACTTAGCTTATTGACAGCTTTTTATATATTTTTGAGACAGGATCTCATTGTGCAGCACAGGCTGCCCCCAACCTCATGATCCTTCTGCCTCAGCCTCCCAAGTGCTAGGATTACAGGTATCCCCGTGATACCAGCTTTTTCCATGGCTTCTGAACACTGTTCTCTCAGCTCTGTCACCCTTGAAAACTTGGGTTGTCGCTGTACTCTTCCCCTGTCACTGCTTAGTTCTCTGTTCTCCTACCCAGGGAAGCCCTGTGCTCCCTCTGCCTCATGCCCCAGAGGAGTGCTCACTGAAGTCTGAGAGGGCTGGGGTGTAGGAAAGGGTGTGCGAGGGAATGTGACCTCTTCCCCCTCTCTCTTCTCCGTGGGTCCCTCAGTCTTTCTCACTTTTGCTCTTTTTCCTCTCTCTCTCTCTCATCTTGGGACAGAAGGAAGGGAGAGGAGTGGGGAAGGAGAGTGAAGCCCTTCTTGCCATGTTAGAAGCAGCATGGGAGAGAGCACCAAGCGGAGTCACCTGGAGGCCAACAAATCCCCTTTCCTGGCTCTGTGAGACTGCACGAGGTGCTTAGCCCATCTCACGTGCACTTCGCCCTCGCTTTAATAGTGTATAGAAGAGGCTGACAGTGCTGTGGTGAGCACGTGTTGAGACGCTCTACAGAATGAAAGCAGGACCTTTGGGGAAACAAAGCTTTACTAATGGGCCCGAGCAGAGTGGAGAATCCTTGCCTCCTCCTTTGCAGCCTCTCCCTGGCCCCTCCAACTTCTCGGTGCTTTAGTTGATGTCTGGGAGGGAAAGAGAGGACTGCAAGCAAATTCTATGTGAGGTCCATCTGCACCACATCCCTGGCCTCCCCACCACCAGCCGGGCATCTGGCGGGCCCCTCAGTCTATAGATCTCTGCCCCACCTCCAAGGGCAGCTTCTCTGCAGAGAAGTTGGTCGATGCCCAACCCCCGGGGCCCAGGGCCTTCAGTGCTTCACTTCTCAGCCTAGACTCTTGTTGGTCCTCATCTCCTGAGTGGTCACGGCTCTTTCACTACAGCTGTGTACAGTGGGTGGCCCAATCCAGGCCATATTTCCAGGGAAGTCATAGGGCAGATGCGATCCTGGGATGCCCAGGAGGAAAGCCAATTTCATTTCCATAGAAACAGCATCATAGGTGTGTTCAGACCTGTGAGCATAGCCCAGGACTCCATAATCACCAGTAACATGCAGCTTCCAATGGGGAAAGTGCCCGATTAACCATAGACTTAACAAACCAATCTACAATACATCCTCTTCCCACCCTGGAAGTTCCCCTGGTGTATCTTTAGACAATGTTTGCATACACAGGGCTTCTTAGGTCACAGAATATTTTTAATATCCATGTTCTCATCTGACCTTTTCAGGAAGGCTAAAGGCAAATATTACTAAGTACCACCTTACAAAGAAGAGATTGGTCAGAGAAAATGTTAATTTGATCTATTACTTTGCTAAGGGTGAAATCAGTTAACCATATTTAGTAGAATTAACTGTTGGATAACACGATGTTTCTGCGAGGGATCCTGTTTAAGCAATTTCTATAAACAGATTTGTTTTACAATTTGTCATTTATTAATTTGTAAATTAAAATATCATCACCTTTTATTTCTTTTTTCTTTCTTTTTTTTTTTTTTTTTTTGGCAGAACTGGGGATTGAACTCAGCCCCTTGCGCTTGCCAGAGAAACGCTTATTCCACTGAGCCATCTCCCTGGCCCCACTTTTTATCTCTTAAGTGTCTCTTTTTCCTCCACTTGTCATTTCTATATAGATACAAAACAATAAATAAAGATATATTTAGTTTTGGATATCAATAATATGGGAAGAATATAAAACATTATTATTTGACTTTTTTAATATTCTGAATGAAAATAAAGAACTAAAAAACACCAGGGCCCCAAAATTTAAAGACCCAGTGCAGAAATGGGCATCCGAGATGAACACATGCTTCTCAGAGGATGAAATTAAAGAAGCGAATAAATATATGAAAAATGCTCCACATCACTAGCTAGCCACGAAATGCAAATTAAAACAACATTGAGATATCATCTCACCCCAGAAAGAATGGCTATCATAAAGAAATAACCCAACGACAAATGTTGGAGTTGGGGGTCGGGGAGATGGCTCAGTGGAATAAGCACTTCCCTGGCAAGTGCAAGGGCCTGAGTTCAATCCCGGTTGTGCAAAAAAACTAAACAAACAAAAAAACAAAA
>NW_004524631.1:3837313-3848292 GCF_000260255.1 Octodon degus | reverse complement strand
GGTGAATGAAGGCAGGAGACAGGAAAAGGAATGTTGTGAGACTGTCCTGCTTCAAGGTTGTATATGCTTAGTTTTTTGGACTTACGTGTAAACATAAGACTTACATAGTTGTTTATGCCTATTTTAAAAAATATATTCTAATTTTTAAATGTTTTTTCATCATATTCTGTAGGGATTTAAAGTTCAACATATCAATACTTGATGAAAAATACCTGCTCCATGTTATGCCTAAGATGTTTGATATTCAAACAGATATTGAGGTTAAGCTTAATAGCCTAAGTTGTATGGTAATAACAATGGGCTTGTCTTCTGGATGGTTGGCAACCTAAGTTTGAAGACCAAAATTGGAGAGAAGGGAAAGCCACAGGGAAAGCCAACGTTTTGGCCCTAGCCTTTTAGGGTCAATTAAGACTCAGGACATATGGGAACTTGTACTGTAGTGTCATGTGACTCTGTGGTGTCCCAGGTTTTCTGGTCAAGGAGATTATGGGGTCAAGGAGGAAAGTGGTCGATGATGTGGGGTGTGCCTAGGGAGAGTTGCATGGAGAGAGAACATTCTCTCAGGCTTTTGCAGAGAGCACATTGGCTGGGCAGTGGCTGTGGCTCATCCACATGGCTGATGCTGACAGGTGTTCCACAATCTGAGGTACATGATCTCAGCATGGATCCTGAGGGGATTTCACTGACCTTGTCCGACCCAAAGGCTACAACTCTGGTTGCATGGGTCCTGCTTTGCCTTGGTCTTGCGCATTCAGGGGAAAAGTATAGAGGCAAAATATTAGAAGTAAAGTCCTGCTGTTATGTTGAGCTGTGGGGGACTCAGGCCAACAATTTCTGACATTGCCAGTCAAGCGGAAGACACAATACTGTTGTGGGCTACTGGAATCTTTTAGAATATTTTACTGAGTTTGCACACCTATAATATTCAAATAACAGAACTTAGCAAAGAAGGGGGATGCAGATGGGTGTCCATTTTGTATCTGTGTATTCAGGGTGGTTGGGATAGATATATAGTTACATTGTCTTAATGAATAGAGGGATTTGTTCTAATGATGTTTGTAAATAGGATGTCATGTCCGCAGCTTGTACAGCAATTAACCACTAGGAAGAATGTATGCAATGTGTTAATTATTGAAACTGTCCTACAAATTTGGTTTGAAAAAAAAAAAAAAAAGAAACTGTGCCAGTAATTGGTTTTGAAGCTTTCTCGTTGCTATTTGTTTCTCAATAAAATTATTTAAAAAAGTATTCTGAATGAAAAAAAATAACAAAAAACCCCAGCCATCCCTTATTACTGTGTGACCAGGAATACATGGTCCTGTCTGTGTCTCTGTTTTCATCCAGTACAACAAAAAAGGTTAGACTAGAGGGTGGCGGGTGAGCTCTGGTCCAGTGGTCAGCCAGGATCTGCCAGTTTTCCTAGCTCTATGAATTTGGGGAATATCACTTACACACACCCGGCCTCAGTTTCCTCTTTTGCACAATGCACAATCTAGACTTGATGATCTGCAAAATTCCTTCTTGTCTGCCCTGTGTGCTTGCTGGTACGGTCAACCTACCTTTCTAACCAGCTGATGCAGTCTCCACTTGAGTTGCCAGCAGGGGCTGCTCATACTGTCTTCATCTTGGGGCTCCCAGGAACTGTGATCTTCCTTTAGGAAACAGGCAACGGCACTTTTGGACAGCTTGTCCTGCATCTGGGATGAAATGGAACATAGCACAGTATGATACATGAATTTTTTTAACCATCTGGAAGTTAAGACAACAGAAACTGATGATGGATTCAGAAAATTTTGGCACCTTGAATAAGTTCATGTTTTAAAGAAAGTAGGCAAGCTGTCCTTTGTGTTTTGATTAAAGTTGAGTATGGTGGGAAGGATGCAGGTGTGGGTCAGGGCCCCTGGGTCATGCTTCCCTGGCCTGCCTCCGCCACTAATTAGCTGGATGTCACCAGATACATTGCTTCTCCTCTTCCGTGTGGGCTCCTCCTTAGCTCTGAGCAGGTGCCTGTGGAGATGTCTGAAGTCCCCTCCAGCACTGACATGGTGAGAGTCTCATTCCAAAGCTGAAAACCCACCTAAGTACAACACAGGCAGTAGAGTTGGTTTAAATTCTAGGATCCTAAATGACATTAGCCAAACTTTTGCACATGGATAATGTTCTCTTCCATAGAGCTTTGGTGACTGAGTTGATGCCGATGTTTTTTTAAAAACCTTTTGTTTACTTATTTGGTACAGGCTTTCACTATGCAGCTTGGACTCCTAGTGATCCTCTTGTCTCAGCCTCCCCAGCTCTGGGATTACAGGTGTGCGCCACCATACCTGGTTCTAGAGCAGGCATGGCATTCGGTACCAGGATCGAACCTGGGTCCTTGTACTTGCCAGGCAGGCACTTAGACCACTGAGCTACCTCCTCAGCCCCAATTCCAATTATTGATTAGATTGTTATTCCTTTGAATAGCAATATCTGAATTACCTTACCACTAGGATTCTGTGCAGTGCCCCATTAAACACCCACACTAGCCAGATACTTACCTGCAGAGACTTTAAATATCATTTGAATATTTGCTTCCTCCTTCTGATTGAGGAAGAGGAATCACTGACTACAAAGTCCTTGCCCTTGTCAACAAGTCCTTGCTTGATATTACACACACACACACACACACGCCCTAAACCACCTAGACTGTTTTCAGATCAGTTAAGAGAGACAGAAGGACCTCACAAACCAGAAGTTTTTCTTTTCATTTCTTTCCCATTTGATTTTGTTTCCTTAACCATCAGGATTTGATAGATATAATTTTCCTGTAAAACGTGTTGAGTTGCTTTTATCTGGGAAAACACATAGGATAATAACAAGTTTACCTATTATTTGAAGGTAAGGTTCTGCACAGCCTAAAGAACAGATCAAACTTAAAGATGGTCCATTCCTAGCTAGAGAAAAGCAATTTCATTTTAAATAAAAACAGCCCTACTGGTGATGAAAAGTCATGGCTCGACTCAGTCTTATCTGTGTCCCTTGGACTTTTGATCAAGGTGCCCAAGGGCAAAAGTACAAACCTGAGTTAATGAATTCCTTGCATGCACCCTAGTATTCACTTACTCTAAAACAAATGGCTCTTCATTTTCAATTTTCTTTCTTATAATTACAAGAGTAGGACACTCCCCCAGGAGAGGTGGTTGAGGATGACAGCTGAGTCCACTTGAGCTGAACTGTGGAATCAGATGTCACTTCTCTGCCTGCACCTGCCCCAAAAGCTTCTGCTGCAAACAAGTAGTTGTCCAATTTACTTACAGCTGAAAAGCTTTTCCAAGGAAGGAAGCTAGTATGGTTCAGAAATAGGAGAGCTTATCCAAAAAACTGAATGAGAAGAACAGAGAAGACAGGAAGAGCTGGGAACACAAACGTTTGTCCAAGAAGAGAAAATTTCGTAACACTATTCCTGATCAGTCAGCATGAGGAAGTCGATAAAACCAAACAAGCGGGCTCACTAGCCTCTGCAACTTGTTGGGACAGGAAGGTGTGCTGAGTAGGAAGGGAGTGGTTCCCAAGAACTCTTACATAAAAACGAACTTACTAGGAAAACGAGCTCATTGGGAAAGTGCTGAGAGCCTGCAGGCTAAGGTGATGAGCAAAAGTGATAGGGGTGACTGCCCTGGGTCAGGTGGGCACGGTGGCTATCAGCAACCTGAGACAGCAGGTCAACAAGTCTATGTTACTCTGTTCCTGTTCAAAAGTTAAGGAAGCCTGGATATATTCAGAATGTGTGGACAGCCATGGAAACAGAAGTGTGCTTTTAAAAATGTTAGAACAATAACAACTCCCAAGTCTAAAAATATGTAAAGCAAAACCAGATAAAAACAAATTAAAAACAACTTCATAAAAGTGTTCATAGTCCAGTCCCATGTCCTTGCTAACCTTTGGACGACCTCTTGTTTATGGGGTGGAGATCAGATCGTGTGTGCATGGCTGTTTACTCTTAAGATTGTGTACAAACGTCATGTTTTAAAATCTATATGAAAATCATATATGATAGCACAGATGTTTTATAACAGTCACAGTAGAAAATTTATAAAATATAAAGAAAAAATTGAAAGGCACTCATTACCTTGCTATCTAGAGTTCATAGGTGTTAACATTTTGGCGTTTTTCTTTCTTTCTTTTTTTTTTTTTAATATTTATTTATTTGTGTGCGTGTGTGTGTGTGTGTGTGTGTGTGTGGCCAGCTCAGCCCACCAGGGGGCGTTCTGGCTGGCATGTGGTGCTGGGGGATTGAACCGCTGTCCCTGTGCTTTTTGCTAAGCTTGTTCTAAGTAGGTGCTTTAGACCACTGAGCCATCTCACCAGCCCCTTTGGCGTTTTTCTTATTCAGCCTTCTTTATGCATAAGAACTGGTTTCTGAACTAAAGCCTGAGGAAGGCTTAACCACCCTCAGGGCTCTCGCTCATCTCCATTATAACACTTGGGATTTCTGCAGACCTTCGCTAATGCTGGAGACTGAACATGTGGCCATTTGTGTGTTGTGGCTATTCTATGAGTGATAAATGATGACTAATTTGTCGTGTCTGCTCCCCTTCTTTTCCACATCCTTTTATTTCAGGACATTGCAAGCTGGGGCGATTGTCTAGCTAACCACTTGTGGGTGCTGGGGGCAGGTGGTTGTGTGATTGCTGAGAGATAGCTCTTGCACGGGAGCCTGCTCTCCAACTCAGGAAGACCCTTGTTCTGCAAAATGGGTTTCTGCAGTGACTGCCCTTGGTGCCATCAAAATGTGGTAGCTGGCTAGGCCAAGTCCAACTGGCCTGGTGGTTGAGGTTAACAGAAGAGACTCCATTGCTGCCCTAGAGATTTTGAGATAGCAACACTGACCCTCTCTGCTACCTAAACATAACTCTCTTGACAATCACTGTTTGCAAACCACAAATAGCATTAAGAATCATTTAGGGGGATCTGTGGAGAGGGCTCCACTTCTTCTCTCCACCATTTCATCTGTAAAATGAGGGAAGGATCAGGTATCCAAAGTTCCTCTGAGCCCTTAGTTCTAAATAATAGGTTATTAGTGATTAGTCAAAGTCAGGCATGGTGATGCATCATGCCTGTAGTCCCAGCACTCAGAGGCTGGGGCAGGAGGCTCACTGTGATCTGAGGCCATCCTGGGATGCATAATGAGACCCTGTGACAAATATGTACAGATCATCAAAATATATATAAGAAATTGAAATCTTTAAGTATTGCATTCATAGTTTCAGAAACTCTATACAGTTGAATAATATACACAGTAAGATGACAGCAAGGTTTTTCTCTGTCTTTGTGCTTGGACTGATTCACAGGTATAGAGTGGCATGAACAGACAGATGCAGAGACCATCTTATAACTTCTCTATTAGGAATGTTCCCCAGGACACATCTGTGTCAAAGGAGCCCGTAGAATACCAGCTCATTGTATTCTCACTTGTTTTTGTTAACACAGGAAGACCCAATGCTAAAAGCAAACATTCCAAGGACCTGGCTTCCTCCACCCAAGCCCTAATCTCAGAGGAAGGACAAATGCGGCATTCCAAGGCTTGGTTCTGATTTTAATTCAATTAGTTACTCTATCTGCTCAGTTTTAAGAAACTGGACTATTTACATAAAGGCTTTCCATCAATTAATTTAAAAGCTTAAAAGAAAAGAGTTGGGGAGAGAAGCTTCCCTGAAGGCTGAGAACAAAGAAGCAGTGCAGTAGAGCTGCTTCTGCTCCTGCAGAGCCCAAGTCGGACTTTTCTTCAGTGTCTGTCTAAAGTCCACTGAGACTTTAGACTTTGCCAGCAAGGCAAATCCGAGGCGCTCAGAGTTGAGATTTGGCCTGCTGCAGGTGGGACAGTGGCACCTTTCACCCTTGCTGTTCACCCATCCAGCAAGTATCTTATGAATGCACTCCAACACGGGAGCCCTAGGTTCGACCCCAGACCCTGGACAGACACTGCCCTGATGCAGCTACTCTTGCTCACAGGAATTCTCAAGTCAAAGCTGCAAAGCATTCGGCACAAAGCTCTCATGAACGGCAGCAGCTGCTACCAGTGTAAGATACATGCACCTTTTAAGACAAAAAACTAACAGAAACCCTCAGGAGTTTTGCTGCCCACATGTTAGTTAACTGGTAGAGCCGGTTCTGCAAGTATCTTCAGGGCACACAGTCTTTTGAAGTTCCCAGTAATTAAGGCACCAGCAGGCAGAGTCTGCTGACAGAGAAACGCACTTTTGTTTGCAGTAAGGTTTTCAAGGAGAAGCAAGTTGAGAGGCAGACAGGCAGGGAACCCAACAGTCGCTCAGGCTGCACTGTACTGACCTGTTTCAGCTCATTGGTGAAGTACACATAAGTCACAGCCACGCAGAGGGACTGCAGCAGCACAGTGAAGATCAGAATCAGCACACAGGACTGCCCAGGGCTGGGGCCCCCGAGGGTCTGCACGGAGGACATGGTCTGAGCAGGGTGCAACTGCCTCTTGTCAGCCAGGCTCCAGCTTTTGTGAGTAACTAAGGAGCACAGCTAGCTCTGGGGGCGGAGTCATGTTTTAGTTTCACTTACTATACACTAGGAAAACGAATTGAGTCCTAGGTAGCAAGGCAGGGGAGGAGCAGACTAACATTCTGAGGATGGAGGAATGACAGCAAGGCCAGCCCAACGCAGGAGCTCTCAAGGGACTCAGGAATTTTAACTGTCATCCTGCATGAAAGGGTCACTGAAGGCAGACCTGACTGTGTGGTGCTGGCTGGGTTCTCCTATCCTTCTACTTGGGATGAAGCTATTCACAGGCAGAGGTAGAGGAGGCTGGTGATTTCCCTAAGTATAGTGCTGCTTAGGATTCAGTCCAGAACAGAGGACAGTGAGTGACAGACACCCCATGGGCCAAATCTGATGTGTCACCTCTTTTTTGTGTGACCTACAAACTTAGAAAGATTTCTATGCTTTGTTTTGGAGTTTTACATTTTTTTAATAAATGAGAAGAAATGAAAAGAAGAATATGAGATTGGGGCCGGGGAGATGGCTCAGTGGAATAAACACTTCCCTGGCAAGCGTAAGGGCCTGAGTTCAATCCCTGGTTCTGCCAAAGGAAAAGAAAAAAGAATAACTTCTGTGACCTGTGAAAATGATACAAACCCTTGCTCATCTGGCCATGCATTGTTTGTGGCCGGTTTTTGCTATGGCAGATCTAGTGCTGCAGAACTGGCCAGAGAAATGGTGTGTGGTCCTCTTGTCCACACAATGCGGACAAGGTAGTGAGTGCCCTACCACACTGTGTTAAGCCTCAGAGGCACAGTTATCACTTGGTTTGTTTCCTTGCCCCATTAAGCCTAAAGCACTCAGTGTCTGGAACTTTTATTTTATATTATTTTTTTTAATTTTATTTTTTAATTTTAAATACTTTTATTGAGAAACAAATAGCAATGAGACAGTTTCAAAACTCATGACTAGCACAGTTCCACTAATTAATACATCGGATATTGTTGTCTTAGTGGTTATGCATGGAACTTTTAGAGTTTGTCAACCCTTGACCTAATGGCTTCACTCTTCTTAAATATTTAGTGAATTGAAAACCTTAGATGTAAACAGTTTAGTAAAGAAATAACATCTGTAATATCGTTTGTTAATAGGTTATTAATTTTATCAATGAAAACTAATTTCTGACCTTCCTTACACTAATTAGCTAACCCTCCGGCTGTGGTTGCAGCATGAAAACTAGAAAGTGTGGTGGCTCCATCAGGGAGACGGAGACCCCCTCAGAGAAGCAGCGCCGTGCTAGGGTGACAGTCCTACGCACAGCGCATATGCGCAGGAAGATGACGCCCGGTCAGTGCGTTTCCATCTTGCCTTTCTTTTGGAATTATCTGGAAGCCTTTAAAAACATCATTGTCTAGGTTCTCCCCTTCTTCTGAAAAATTAGTAACTCTGGTAGGGTCCAGATGCTAAAAGTATATAAAAAATTCTCCAAGTGAGTTAACGGAGCCATCTAATGTGGTCGAATGGGCACATAAATGGTGACATTTGTGATTTGTGGCAACATGGAGGGACCTTGAGGACGTTATGTCACATGGCTAGTAGTGGGTAAATCCAGGACTCCAGTTTCATCAATTCTGACTCCAGAGCCTCATCCTTATCCACATCCCATGCTACTGTATCACTTGCAACCCCCAGAAGAAATCCCATGAGAATGTGCAGCTAATAACCAGCTATTTAAGAAAACACTTTATTTGATTGTCTCATCTCATTCTAATTTAGGGGAATTTTTTGTTGTTGTTGTTAAGAAGACAACTGTAGACATGTTAGCTAAAATCCTGATTTTATTTCTCAGTCCATTTCTTTCTTTCTTTCTTTCTTTCTTTCTTTCTTTCTTTCTTTCTTTTCTCTTCTTTTCTTTCTTTCTTTCTTTTTTTTTTTTTTTTTTCGTGGAACCGGGGATTGAACTTAGGTCCTTGCGCTCGCCAGGCAAACACTTATTCTACTGAGCTATCCCCCCCCAAGCCCGTTTCTGCATATTTGGATTCTTAACCAGAGAATTATGTACTCTGTGTTGCATGTCGGTCACAGAAATAGTCTTTTTTTTTTTCATTTTAGGAAAGGGTCTACAGGGTGTTCAAGGTCTAACTACAGGTGCACACCACCATACCCACAACAGTTTTAGAGAAGAGCTCTTTATGTAGTTGTTTTATTTGTGTGTTGAGCATGTCAAATAAACTATGCTCAGGTGCTATAAGGTATATGAGCCTCTTCCTTTTGTCTTCAGTTGGTCTCTTTATTTGCACAAGGGCTTTGTGTTAAAAAGCAGGGTCAAGGAACCCACGTGCTCATTTTGTTCAAGTCCAGTGGTTCTCAAACTCAATGTCATTAAAGTCACCAGGAAGTCTGCTAAAAAGCATGCTGTCCACACCCCACCCAACACCAGCTGAGGCCCATCTGTCCCTCTCCTTGGCCATCAGAGCACAAACAGAGCCTAAAATTAACACTTAAGCCTAGACTGTAATTGGGGAGTAGGGGGGCCAGTACTGGATCCCTCTGCTCTGGAAGTGTGTGTACCCCCTTTCTTTCCATTCATCTCCTCCCTATTTGCTTTTGCCTCAATCTTGTTGACCTTCTTTCTGCAGTCCCCTCAAACAAAAGGAGCTGGGGTCAGGTGTGGTAGTACAGCCTATAATCCCAGGATTGGGAAAGCTGAGGCAGAACAATTATCTCAAGTTCGAGGCCAGCCTGGGCTACATAGTGAGTTCAAGGCCAGTCTGAACCACATAATGAGGCCTTGTCTCAAAAAAATAAAAATAACATCAACCTCTCCCCCTCAAAAAACCCTCCAGATACAAAGAGAGTTGGAGTTTTCTATTTTTTTCTTCTAACGTTCTTTCATTCTACTACAGAATTCCAGAACTTTTGGTCTAGCTGCTATCAACAAAAGGATCTATTTTCTAAATTGTAATAGAATTTCCATGACTCAAAACTTCTGTATTTGATTTTCCTTATGTTATGGTGAAGTATGTGAAAAGATGAGTGTAGAAATGGATAAAGCAAATTAGAAATGCTTGCTCATAGGAACGGTACCTCTGCATAATCCTATTTTGATTGCCATAACCTAAATCCCACGTCCTTCTTTCTCTTTTCAAACATTCTAAAACAATTTTCACATCTTTCCTCTAACCCTACCTCTTCCAAGGTAATATACCTCAGGTTTAGGTCAGGGCCTTAGGAAGTAATTATACTCAGAAAAGTGAAGGAAAAAACATTGACATTTTCCCCACAGGCAGTTCCATTTTTACTATCCCTCTTTTACAGGCTGGGAAGCAGGGGCTTAAAGAAGTTAATTTGTCCTGTCTAGTGTTATACAATTAATCACCTTCACATCCAGCACATGCAGCCCCATATCTCTCAGCTATTAGGCACCACATGCTCACGGAGCTATATGTAGACGCTATATTTTGGTCAGCATTTTGTGACCTATTCTGGACCCCTGGAATCACAGTGTCAGACAGCAGCCCTAGGAATTTCATTTTTAGCAAATATTCCAGGAGATCATTTGGAACCTATGTTTATAACCTTTCCATTGCTGTGACAAAAGGCCTGATATGAGAAGAAAAGGGTTATTTTAGCTCAAGCTAAAATAAGTCTTTATAGATCGTTGCTGACTGACAAAACAAGGAGAACATTCGTCACTAGCCATCCGTGAAATGAAAATTAAAACATCACTGAGATATCTCACCACAGAAAAAATCGTGAGATATCATAAAGAAATCAACCAATGACCCTGTTCTCTTTGGGCCTGTTGCAAGGGGGAACATCATGGTGGGAACATGTGCCAGAGAAAACTACTCACCTCCTGCCAGCCAGGGAGCAGAGAAGATACCCTGGGGGTGGGGCTTCTCATTCTCCTTCAAGGGCATTGTTCCAATGACCTAACACCCTCCCACTAGGTCCTATCGCCTAATGCCTCTGCGATCTCCCAGTATCACCATTAAAGCTGCTAAGCTTTAATGAATGACTTTTAGGACCATTTCACATAGAAAGTGTAGCAGAACCTAAATTTGGGACCCTAGTTTAGAGTACACCCTAGCTATGGCTCTAAGTTCAGCCATGCCCCATTGGTCATCACTGAGCTGTTACTTCCTGTTCTGGCCTTCCTTGCTGTAGATGAATCACCGTATCTACATCTAAGAAAATATTTTCCAGACCCTATGTTTGCTTTTGTCAGATTTTAAAATTCAAGCTCCTTTTGGACACAGATCAATTGGCTAGGTAACATTTTTTTTGTTAAAATTGTAGACATTATATGAACCTAACACTTTAAGATATATACTCTTGGGTTGGAGAGATGGCTCAGTGGTCTAAAGCACCTACTTGGAACTAGCTTGGCAAAGCATCAGGGCCCGCGGTTCAATCCCCCAGCACCACATGCCAGCCAGCCCCGCCCCCTGGTGGGCTGAGCTGGCCACACACACACCACTCTCTCTCTCTCTCTC
>NW_004524631.1:3836684-3837213 GCF_000260255.1 Octodon degus | reverse complement strand
TAAAAAAAAGATATATACTCTTAAGTCCATTTTCAAGGGAAAAATGAATGTATGAAACATAGCCAGAAAGAATAAAAACAAGAGATGAGAAATGGCAAAGAAAGATGTGAAGACCAAACAAAAACTGTTTTAACGTGCTTGTATTACTGAGAAATACAAACATGCTCGAAATTCAAGTAAAAGGCTGGTGTAGCAATAAAAGAACATGAAACATGGTAGGCATCAACATCTTTGTCTTGTGGGCAAGGTGAAAAGTAAGAAAGTCTGCAATGTGAAAGATGAGGCAGTCCATCCTGGGGCCAGGTGAAGAGGTGGGTACTCAGACAGATAGTAAGACTAAGGAGGTTCAGCTGCCTTTCTTTTTTGAGGTTCTAAAGTATTAAAATATGAGGAAAAGGGTTGGGGAGATACCCCAGTAGAATAAGCACTTGCCTGGCAAGCAGCTCAGTATAATAAGCACTTGCCTGGCAAGCACAGGGTCCTGAGTTCAATCTCCAGTACTGGAAGAAGGAGGATGAGGAGGAGGAGG
>NW_004524631.1:3831239-3836503 GCF_000260255.1 Octodon degus | reverse complement strand
AGAAGAAAGAAGAAGAAGAAGAAGAAGAAGAAGAAGAAGAAGAAGAAGAAGAAGAAGAAGAAGAAGAAGAAGAAGAAGAAGAAGAAGACCAGAGCATTTCACAAATTGAGCACAAAATAAATGATGTTTTTTGTAAATTATTTTAATATAAAAGAAATTTAGAGGATTATTTGTTCACTTTGATATAGAGATGCCACCAAAAGTTCCATCAGATGCAATGTAGGATATGTTTCTATCTTATGTGTCTCCTGACCCTCGCAGCCCTCCTTCTCTGCCACAATCAGGGATCTGGAAGGAAGAATCCTTTCCCTGTGTGCTGGGGAAGCTTAGTGAGCTCTGACGTGGGTGGCAATCAAGCCATGGCCTTACGCTACCAATACCTTCCTGGAGTCCACAGGTAGAAGCTCCCCTGTCCCCTGTGCCGGTCTACCAGTCTGTTTGCTTCCTCCTCTCAGGAAATGTCTTTGCGTGGTGCAGACTCTGGCTTCCCCCACCTGCACACCTGCTGTCACTCCTAGGCTGGACCACTTGTCGCCTGGTGTGTGTCTCTACAGGGAATCACAGTCAGGTCTCTCCTCCAGTTGAACTGAAATCAGCAGTCAGTTAGTTTTAAAAGGTGATTATATCTGAGAATTGTAATGATTGATGCGTATATACCTTATTCCTTTCAACATGAATAATGTAGGGCCAAAGCTATTATTAGTATTAGATGATGTATTCAGAATCCTAAAAGAAAAAGAATTGCCAGTCAAGAGTACAGTACCCAAAAAATATATCCTTCAGAAATGAAAGAGAAAGAAAGATTCAGAAAAGCAAAACCTGGGGGAATTCATCTATGTTAGAGTGGCTGATGCTTGGTTAGCTTTAGGGTGGGCATGGTCACTGTGGGTAGCTTGGTACTGTGGAATGCTCACCAGGAAGCGAAGTTGGATGAGCAGTGGGCTTGGTTTGGGGGAGTGCCACGTTCCTCTGCGGGCCAGCAGGTATGAGGAAGACTCCGAGGAAGTGGAGTTAGTATCTGGCTGGCTGGCAAGCCAGATGTAGCGCAACGTAGGCTCCCAGCTCTACGTCAGTCTCCTACCTGAGCAAGGCTGCTAGTTCCCTGGGGGATGGGGTGCCATGTGGGTAGAAGCTGGAGTCTTGATCTCTGCTGGGCCTAGGATTTGTGCATCTGGGTCATAGTGCTGCCGCCACCCAGGTAAGCTTAGTACAGTGGAGTCTCAAGAATGGAGGGAGACACACTTTGGCCACCACCACCCCTCTCTACCTGGGCTGTAGGCACTGGAGCAGTGGTTCCAATTCCAAGAGTGCTGCCCCATGTCACAGGGTGCAGGCGCTGTGGTGTGTGGGCTCTTGCTCTGGGGCACTGCAGACACACGCCCTTCAGGTCCCTTCCCAAACTGTGCTCAGTGCCATTGTGAGTCCCCTGTGCAGCTGTCTGCTGTGGTAACTGGCGCTGCTGGCAGCTCCCAGCTTACCTTTCCCTGTGAAAAGAAGTTCACCGTGGCCCCAAGCTGATCTGCATGGGGTCACTGCGGGAGAGGCAGGGCACCCCAGTCTCCTCCCCACACATCTAGCCCCAGCTTGCTCTCTCCAAATGCAACCCATCACCACCCTGGGACTCTGGCAGCCTTCCACAATCACTGCAGTCACAATATCACTACTTATTCTCTGTTTCAGTTCTTTTTTGTAGAAGGGAGAAGTGACAAGCAACTCTCTTTAACCATCTCTCAGATGTCACTCACCAAGTGACAAAACCGTTCCTGTCCCAAACTTTGGTAATAAAATGGGGTGCTATTAATCCTATGCTGGGATAATAATAGGTATAAAGCAGAACCATGCTAGGAGACATGATTTTTCAAAGAAAATATGATTTTCCTAGCAACAAAACTTGGTTAGATCAGTGGGTAGATGAGTAAAGATTTTTTTTCTTATTATTATTTATTTATCTTTTACAGGGTTTTACTATGCATCTCAGACTCATAGCAAGGCTCCTGTTTTCAGCTTCTCCAGCACTAGGATTGCAGGTGTTTGCCACCATGGCTGGACTTAGTCAAGGGCTCCAGGAGTCCAGGGACTGGGCCAGCACAGCATATAATACTGGGGATCCAACTCTGTTCCTTGAGTTTGTTTAAACAGGCGCTTAGTCCTCTAAGCTATCTCAATGACCTTGAGTAGAGATGTTTTAAAAATGAAAACAAAAACTGAAAACACCATCAAATGGCATTTCAACCATAAAGAAAAGCCTTCATAAAGATGACAAAGCCGTGACATTGAAGTGGGAGGATTACAGACTTTCTGTAAGGCTGTGGTTTGTGGAGGCTTTGATGGAAATAAGGCAGTGGAGGGGCTTGAAGTATTTATCATGGTGCTGCTGTGGCAGGTCAAGCACTGTTTTTAGCACAGTGTGCTTTATTGAGACACATGCAAGTCTGGTGATGGAGGTGTGGGCAGGGCACTCGCGTGGCTCTGTGACCGTGATAAGGCTCATTTCTCTGGTGTTCCTCATTAGCTCTTCTGGATGGCTCCAGGACCTCTGGCTCCTCTGCCTTAACTAAGTCCAGATGAGCCCCCAAAAGAGGCAGAAAGTACAATGACTCCTTCCGAGTGCAGCTTCCCCGAAGGCCACCTGCTCATCAAATGTAAGGAAACACAATGCATATTACCCCTAATAGGGTTATTTATTTATTTTACAATGCTGGGACCCAAACCCACAGCCTGCTGTATTCTAGGCAAGGGCTGTACCACTGAGCTACGTCCCTAGCCCCCTGTAGGATATTTGAAAGGCCCAAGTAGAGGTGGTGTGGGTGCAACATCATAAGGCCTTCTGAGGAAGCAGCTATGTGGCTTGGCCTCTCTCACAGGCTCCAGGCCTGGACCTCACTGAGGCTCAGAAGATCAAACCCGATCGTGGCCCTGCTCCTCTGGTGACTTCTCTCTTCTTTCCTCACCTAAGAAATGGTCCTCTGAGGTAGGACATGTGAGCCACACACTTTACCTGTAGGAAATGATAGAGGAGTCAACTGTCTATTTGGTTATACAACTCAGAAAGAGATGGAAGGGGCTTTGTGACCTGGGTCAGGACAGTAAGCATCTCAAATTCCTGCTCCATAAAGATTCAGACAGTGGGCCCAAGGATACAAAAGATGGGAATCAAATTTTCTTCCTTTTCCCCAGGTGGTCTGCCTTAAATTAAATACTTCAACTCAGAGGCTGTTGGTTTAAGTAGGGAATGATAAAGAAGAAGCAGAAAGCTTACTTGCCAGAAGGAAGAAGCAGTCACTTATAACCTCGTGGCAGAATGCTTTCCTATCATTCTTTTTTAAAATATAATTTTTTTGAGTAACAAATAACAATGAGATAGTTTCAAAGCTCATTAGTAGGACAGTTTTAATACTTAATACATTGCATATTGTTGTCTTGGTGGTTATTCATTGTACAAGATGCAGACATGATATCCTGTCCACAAACACTATTAAAACAAATCTTTCTATTCATTGAATTAAGAGAAAGTAGCTGTATATCTATCCTAACTATTTTGAATATGCAATTCATGTACCTACAATATTTAAATGACAATGGAATACCCTTCTCTGAAAAACTAAACAAAAAAAGGATACAAATTTCCTGTCATTCTTCCCATACTCACACAGTACACAATTAGCCCTTTTCAACCACTTTCTTCTTGTCAATTTGTTTGCAAAGAACCTGTGACAATATTGAATTTTAAGCTGTACTCCTTCAAGGGTCCATCCTCCAACAAGCAGAGGCCTTTTTTTGTTTTCCAAATCTAGCACTTAGTAAGCAAGCAGCAGGTATTTGGGTAGGTAAGAATGGAACAAGAGACAGAAGGGAGAGGGACAGGCAGGAGTGCCATGCAGGGGCTCTGGTAGGAGGAGGGTGTGTGGGGGTGGTGCTGGGATGCCCTCCTTCCTGCAGAGGCAGAGCCTGGCCCTGGAAGGCAGGCCTCGAGGGTCTGGGGAAGACTAGGAATAGGGCCAGGGAAGTTCCAGGATTCAACTGCTCGGCAGTTCAGCTCATGCTAGGTCTTGGAGATTCCGACATCTTGCCTGAGCATGTCAGAAGTAGATTTTGGGAGGATGGAACACTAAAATATTTTTTCCTTGAACTGATGATATGTTGAAGGCTTCTCAATAAGTAGATGTCTGCCCTAGCACATGTTGCTTCTTTTCTGTGCTACCATGAGGGAGAAAGACCAAGTAAGTCTTAGTGGCCAGACAGGGTGAGATGGAAGAAAGACACCTTTTGGGTTTATCCCTTATTCCAGTGTCCCAGTGTTAAGCTGATGGCTGCAAATATTCATAACATTTGCACAATTCCCAAGTGCCTCTCCTAAGTTTCTGTAGATTTTGCAGCCTTTTCTCTTTCTTTGGGACAAAACACTATTTTAGGCTTCCTGGAGGGAGCTGCCATGTTCCTGCTTCCTCTTCTCTTCATGGAATATTCTCAGTAGAATTTTAACTAAAAGAGAAAGAAGTTTGCTTTCACTTTCCAATTCAACAAAGGTACGGAGACTAAAATACAGATTCTATTGTAGGAAGAGTCGCAGCCACAGAGTTCGGTTTCGTTTCCTGAAAATGGACTAAACTGTTTGTATTTTAAAGGGAAGTCCAACTGGAGGTGCCAGCACTCGGAGGAATGTTTTTCCCTCCCTACTACAGAGCCTGAAGAACTAACCAATGTCTTCCTACAGCGCACAGCACTACACTGTGGCTGGGGGCTATTTTCTCCACAAAGAAGTGTGAGAACAAAATAATTTTTGAAGGGTTGTTGTCCTAGACACCTTGTTGACTAGTACCTCAAAAGCTTTTAGGTCATTCCCCTTGAATATGGAGGGAAAGGCATATGTAATTGACCAGGAAATAAAAGGCATGCAATCTGTGTGCACCCCATTATCTAAGCAATGGAGGTCACTATATCTGAGGGGAGCCAAGGTTAATCATTCCGACAATTGTGCTCAGGGAAACTCAGGTTAAGTTGTTTTGCTTGTCCCTGGACTTTAATGGATTGCTGGTCTTTTCAGCTTGAATTATGGCAGTCATTTTATTACTGTTAGAGATTTCTTATATCTTCTTATCCCTTTACTAAGCTCTATGCATTTATTTCCTATAAGATAATATTGCTGCTTTGCATAGGGATCAAGGTTTATCATCTTGTCAGTCTCTGGGTCTTGCTGACTAGGATTTCTCAGAAAGAGATGATGTGAAGCTGCATGCAGCGGCAGAAATGTCAGCACTCAGGCA
>NW_004524631.1:3824418-3831014 GCF_000260255.1 Octodon degus | reverse complement strand
AGAGGGAGGGGAAAGGGGAGAGAGAGAGGAAGAAGGAGGGTGAGAGGGAGAGAGAGGGGGAGGGGGGAGAGAGAGACAGAGACAGAGGCAGAGAGAGGGAGAGAGGGAGAGGGAGAGGGAGGGAGATAGAGAGAGGGAGAGGAAGAGAGACAGACAGAGAGAGGGAGAGGGAGATAGAGAGAGGGAGAGAGAGACAGAGACAGAGACAGAGACAGAGACAGAGAGGGGGAGAGGGAAAAAGACAGAGACAGAGAGAGAGAGACAGAGAGGGAGAGTCAGAGAGAGAGAGGGAGAGGGAGAGGGAGAGAGGGAGATAGATAGATAGATAGATAGATAGATAGATAGATAGATAGATAGATGAGACAGAGAGAGACAGAGAGACAGAGAGACAGAGAGACAGAGAGAGATAGAGACAGAGACAGAGACAGAGACAGAGACAGAGACAGACAGAGAATGTGAACAACTTACAGGTAAGAATAGGGAAGCAAATGTCCAGAAATGACAGTATACATATTAAATGTCATCAGTGTCAAAGTGACTATCATAAGGAAGCCTTTAAAGAATATTTATTTATGTTATATTAACAATTCTATATTTGAAAAACAAACATTCCAGTAACTCTTTTTTTAAAAAATTTTATTTATTTATTTTGTGTGTGTGTGTGTGTGTGTGTGTGTGTGTGTGTGTCCAGCTCAGCCCACCAGGGGGTGAGGCGGGCTGGCATGTGGTGCTGGGGGATCGAACCAGGGTCCCTGTGCTTTGCTGAGCTTGTTCTTAGTAGGTGCTTTAGACCACTGAGCCATCTCACCAGCCCCTCCAGTAACTCTTGATGTTGTTTCTCAAGGAAGACTTCTGGTATACTAATAGCCAGATTGATCATGCCAGAATCTAGGCGCTGCAATGCTGGCAAATGTTTTTTAATTTCTATGGTGAATGTTTGCTGGATACAACATCTGCATACCTTTCCTGAAGTTGGTACATGTGCACAGCACATTTTAATTCCTTTTTTTTAAATCCCCACTCTCTTTTCTCCCTGCTCCTTATCTGTGTTTCTTGATGTCGTCCTGTTTGAGAAAGATCTATCTCTCTACTTCCAATTATCTATTTTTATTTTGCTCTTGATAAGTTTGGTTTCTTCTACAAGAGAAAACGTGACACTGAAGCTTATGTGTTTGATTTATTTAACATTGTGGTCTCAAGATACATGTATTGTCCTACAAACAACTTGAGTTTATCTTTCTTTATGACCTAGTAATACCTCATTGTGTTTAAGCAGCACATGCTCTTTATCCATTCACCTGCTGATATCCATTCACCTGGGAAATAACTGGGCCGAATGGAATGTCTAGTTTTAATTTTTCGAGGAAGTTCCATAATGATTTCCATAGGGATTGTACTCGTTTAGATTCCCACCAAAGACATAGAAGGGTTTCTTTTTCCATGCAGCCTTTCCAGTTTCAGTTATGATTTCCTGGTGATAGCCATTCTTTTATTTATTTTTATTGTTTTTAATATTCATTTGATACAGGGTCTCTCTATGCAGCTCAGACTCATAGTGATCCACCTGTCTCAGCCTCCCCAGCACTGGGATTTCAGGTGTGCACCACCACACCCGGTTTTGGGGCAGCATGATGAGCCCAGGGTTCCAGAACCAGCACAGCATACAGTACTATGGATAGAACTCAGGTCCTTGTACTTGCCAGGCAGGCACTTAGACCACTGAGCTATAGCCAGTGATGGCTAATCTTTCAGGGGTAAGATGGAGACTCAGTATCACTTTAATTTGCATTTCTCTAATGGTAAGTAATGTTGAACATATTATATTTATTTTATTAGACACTTGTAATTCTTTTGTGAAGTGTCATTCACATTACAGTCCCAGTTTTTTGGGTCTTTTTTGTTTTGGGGATCTAATATTTTTAACTTCTTTATTAAATATTACTACGCTGAGGAATAGTTGTCCAATGAATAGATTTTTTTCATCATTCTTTAGCTTAACTTTTTACTGGTTTTTTTTCTGTACAGAAGCTTTTAAATTTGATATGATCCCATTTGTTGATTCTCTATACTATTTCCTGTACTACCAGGTTCTACTTAGAAAGTTCTTGCCTATAGTTATGGCTTCAAGAATTGTACTATTTTATTTCCCAGTATCTTAATGTTTCTGTTTTACTTTTAGTTCTCTGATCCATCTCAATTTTAGTTTAGTACATGATGAGAGATATAGTTCTAGCTCAATCTTCTGCACCATTTGTTATAGAGGCTATCTTTCTTTTTTTACAAGCAGAATATATTTACTGGGGGAAAGAAAGCACCTGTCCAAGAGAGGGACAGGAGGGAGGCCTGGGTTGTGCCCAGGAAGCTGTCTTTTCCAGGGACTTTTATCATGTCAAACCATGTAGTGAGGAGGGTCTAAGGTGGTGAAGAACATGGGAACACGCTTAGGTGGGTATGAGGTAGGACAAAACTATGGTCAACAAATGAGATTGCAAGCACCATTGCTCAGGTAAAATTGATTAAATCCAGGACCAAATGGGGAGGCGAGTCACATAGCAAGTGGGCATGACTTTGTCAAAGATCAAATAATTGAATTGCTTAGAGTTGTTTCTGCTTTCTCTGTTCTGGTCTATTGATCTACCTGTCTGTTTTTGTGCCAATATCGTGCTTTTTTTATATCTGTAGCTCTGTAATATACCTTCAGGTTGAGAAATGTGATGCTCCCTGCTTTACTTTTGATTATATTGTTTTTACTATTCTACTTCTCCTCTGGCTCCATATTAATTTTAGGATTTCTTTTTCTAGTTCTCTAAAGAATGCTGTTGGAATTTTGTTTGGGATTGTGTTAAATCTGTGTATTGATTTTGAAAGTATGCCCATTTTAACTATATTGGTTCTGCTTACCCATGAACCATGGATATCTTTCTCTTTTCTGGTGTCCTCTTCAATTTCCTTTTTTAGAGTACTGTACTTTGCATTGTAGAGCCCCTGTACTGTCTTACTTAGGTTAATTCCGAAGTATTGAATTTTTCCTGGTGCTATTGTGAATTATATTTTTCTCGGTGTGTTCATTATTGGTGCATAGTAATGCTATTGATTTTTGTACCCTGCTACTTTCCTGAATTTGGTTGATAATTCCAGGAGACTTTTGGTAAATTTTTTTGATCTTCTATGTACAGGGTCTACATGGGATCTTTTATGCAGATAATGGTAATTTGATTTCCTCTTTTCCTACACATAGTCATTTTCTTTCTTTTCATCACTGAATTGCTCTTGTTAATGCCTCATGAGATGATAGTGGACATCCTGGTCTTATTCCTGATTTTAGAGGAAAGTTTTCAGTTTTCCCCCTGCTTCATATGATATTGGCAGTGGGTCTGTCATAAATGGATTTTACCTGATTGACATAAGGTCCTTCTATATCTATTTTCTTCAGTATTTTTATCATGAAGAATGCTAGATTTTATCAAAGGTTTTTCTGTGTTATCAAGTTGACTAATAATTTGTGTTTTGATATTTCAGTGATTTTTTTTTAGCTGATGTAGATGTTAGCATTATGTTTGATAGCTCAGAAAGGAATGGTCTGTTGATTCCTCGACTGCTACTTGATGGCAGTACTTAGTTCACTCTCTAGGTTAGTGACCTATTGAACTACTGCATATTGGATGTAGCGTGGCATAGCGAGGGAAACATTCATGGGCTTTGGAATCAGGAATGGCCAGACTGATTCTGGCTTTGTGTTCACCTCCACTGTGAATATCTTCGGCTCTAGTTTTCTCATCTGTAAAGTGAGACTAATGCTAACATTTCTATCGGAAGAAGTCTGTGGAGGTTAGTTAGTGCAATGCATCCAACTAACTTCACACGCTGCCCGACACTGACAAGGGCCTCAGGAAAGTTGGCTGCGTTTGGTGTGGCTGGCTTTTCCAGCAGGAACTTCAAGCAAAGTGCTTTGCCCCAGGCTCCCAAAACTTTGAGGGGTCCTCAGCAATGTTTTAATTTCAATTCCTTTTAGAATTAGAGCAAAAATGATCAGAATAATAGTGAATATAGAATAGTGACTTGAGACTAATTTATATTGATCTTTTTTCATTTTAATGACAAAAAAGATAAAATAGCAATGAAAACAGTTTCAAAACAGGTTAGTAGGACAGTTACAATAACTAACACCATGCATATTGTTGTCTTTGTAGTAGTTATCCAGAGGACAAGATGCAAACATGATATCTTGTCTAAACAATATTAGTACAAACTTCTATTCTCAATGAACTAAGAGAAAGTTGCTGTATATCTATCCTAACTCTCTTGTGTATATATATATATATTCACAATAAAACAGTCCTTTATTTACACTTTTGTGAAGTTGGTAACTCATGACACTAGGTTGCCTAGCAACTGATAGCTAACCTTAACTAGACAGGATGTTCATCTCAGGAGTGAGGTAGCTTGTTTGCTTTAGGCACTGGGCCTAGTCCCACCTACACATATTTGATCAGTTTTCTAGCTTCATGGCTCCCAACATATTCCCCCTTTTCTTTTTCTTTTCTTTTCTTTTTTTTTTTTGTCAGAGATGGGTGTTCCACTGCAGTTAGAGAAGCTGTATTTGGAGAAGTCTTTAAAGGACCTTTTCATACTTGAAGCCAGCCTAAAGATTGAATTCAGCAAAATAGCCCATATACTGGTCTTTTACCAGCATTGTCCTAAAATGTAATTGTTAATATTTTTATGTAAGAAGGAGCCTCAAAGACAAAAGTGCCTGAGACCTATAAGTCACACTGTGGCCCTGGTTGTTAGCGGTTTTTACTATAATGGTATCAGACTCTCAACAGGAACAGGTGAGGTAAAATTAAAATTATAAGACTGTAATTGAGTCATTTCTGATCTAGTTGTGGTAGGCAAATCTCTTAATGAAAGTGGGACTCTGCTTATCCACACCAGACCAAGACAAAGAGGCTACCCTGACACCCCACTTGTGGGGACACCACCCAGCCATTGGGAGCCTTCTTCTTCTTCTAGCTCCAATAAGCACTTTGCCTTTACCCGCCCTCCTTTCTGCAATTTCACCTTTTGACTTTGTGCGACAGTAGGCTCAGTTAGTTTGGTGGTGGCAGCTGTTTCACTAGGCCTCTCTTTTGTCTATCCATTTTTGTACTAGGGGTTGAATCCAGGGTGTTTGAACTAAGACTCAACCTCAATCACTTAAATTATTTATTTATTTATTTAGGGACTGGTTCTTTCTAAGTCATTTAGTTGCTAGCCTGGACTCAAATTTGTGACCCTCCTGACTCAACCTCTAAGAAGGCTGGCAATACAGGCATGTGGTACCATACCCAGGTTAAGACCTATTTTTTTTTTTTTTTTTTTTAATTTTAGGACAAGGTCTACAAGGTCTCACTACATAGACTGGACTCCTAGTGACCCTCCTGTTTACAGCCTCCCAAGTGCTGGGATTACAGGCACGTGCCACCATGCCCAGTCTTAATCACCATCTCAGCGTGCCCCAGGGGCAGGGCTGGTACAGCAACCCTGGAGGATCAAACTCCTGTCCCATGTGTCTGCCTAAGCAGGCACTTTAATCTGCTGAGCTATTTGGACAGCACTAAGACCCTAATTTTTATAGACATGAGAGCATAATGTAATTGTCCCATGATATTGGGACAAATTGGTGGCATCAGGGTTCCATGAAGTGTGCCTCTAGAACCCACATACTCAGGGTGTGTACAGGGAACAGCACTCCCAGAGGTCCTCAGTCCTGTCATGAATGGGGTTCTTCAGCCCAGACCCCCTGAGCCGGTAATTATATTAAAGATTAATTATTTGGATTTAATGGAGCCAGGATAGAACTTGTTTAGTAAGATTTTGGGGGATTCACATTTGAGAAGCTATAGTACACCGTCCCCCTTTCCGTGATATTACACTGGGCAGGCATTCAACTTCTGTAAACCACAGGTTTCCTGTCTGGAAAGCAGATATCATAACGCAGACTGAGATCTGTGCTGATAACATGAAACAGTGTTGTGAAGAGTTTGGTGCTTAGAAAAAGCTTGATGTCTGGCCAAAACAACAGGCCTCAGCATTCCCAGACTTCAAACACATCCAGCAATATCATCCCAGAACTATCTGGCCTTAAGTATTCTTAGATATTCTTTCCAAAGCTGAACAGCTGAGTGACTTAACATCTGCCAAGACTCCACCCCCTTTACAAAAAACATTTGTGTAGCATCCCTTTCAACTCCATAGCACCTCTGGCTCCAAGTCTAACTTCTTTTTATTATACCAAAGGTTATTTGTTTTTGATTTTTTAATCTTTTCTTTTCCCTGAAACTTCTTTTTTTGTATTACTGGCAAAACAAAAATAACAAAAAAAGCAAAAGCCCCACTGCATAGCAGCAAGTTCTATCTTGGCTCCATTAAATCGAAATAATTAATCATTAACATAGTTACTAAATTTTAAAACTGAAGTGAACACTATTGTTGCTACAAGTGACCTATCCAGCTGGGTGAGGTGGTGCAGGTCGGTAATCCCACTCTTCAGGAAGATGGTGAGTTCAAGGCTAGCCTGGACAGTATGGCAAGACTCTTTTCCTTTTTTTTTTTTT
>NW_004524631.1:3808848-3824258 GCF_000260255.1 Octodon degus | reverse complement strand
AAGTAGGTGCTTTAGACCACTGAGCCATCTCACCAGCCCTTGTGTTTACTTTAGACCTTACAGGGTCTATAGGGCCTCACTACACAGATCAGACTTGTAGTGATTCTCCTGTCTTCAGCCTCCTAAATGCTGGGATTACAGGCGTGCACCACAACCCTCAGTCTCAAGCACTGTCTCAGCACGCCCCGGGGGCAGGTCTGGCACAGCAAGCTGGGGATCAAACCCTCGCCTGGCACTTTAATCTGCTGGGCTTTCTGGCCAGCCCAAAACCCTTTGTCAAAAACAAAAACAAGGGAGGCCAGGGATATGGCTGAGTGGAATAAGTGCTTCTCTGGCAAGTGCAAGGGCCTGAGTTGTTCAATCCCTGGTTCTGCAAAAAAAACAAAACAACAACAACAACAAAAAAAACCAAGGGGCTGGGGAGATGGCTCAGTAGAATAAGCACTTCCCTGGCAAGCACAACGGCCTGAGTTCAATCCCTGGTTCCACAAAAAAAAAAAAACAAAACAAACCCAAGAAAACTTTCTATCAAAAACAAGAACAACAAAAAAGTTTAACCATCTGGATTCTCTGGCAGTAAAGTCATACACTAAAGATGACCTGCTTGTAAAATTCATCATATTTATGCATGAAACAGTAGCTTGTATTAATTTTAACTTTTAAAAGTATTCTGTTGTAGGGGCCAGGGAAATAGCTCAGTGGAATAAGTGCTTGCCTGGCAAGTACAAGGTCCTGAGTTTGATCCCTGGTACCACCAAAAAAAAAAAAAAAAAAAAAAGTATTCTGTTATATAGGGCTGGGGAGATAACTCAGTAGAATAAAGACTTGTCTGGCAAGGGAAGGTCCTCAGTTCAATTCTTGGTATCACAGGGTGGGAAAAAAAAATGGCAGGCCAGATAGCTCAGTGGACTGAAGCACCTGCTTAGGCAGAGCACAGTGGCTAGGGTTCAATCCCTGACACCACAAACCGTGCTGGCCCCGCCCCTGGGGTGTGCTGAGATGATTGAGACTGGGCTTGGTGGTGCACGCCTGTAATCCCAGCACTTGGGAGGCTGAAAACAGGAGAATCACTACGAGTCCGATCTATAGAGTGAGACCCTGTAGACCCTGTGCTAAATACATTTAAAAAAAAAATCTGTTGTATAAATGTTCTATAACTCATCCACTCCATTGCTAATGAATTTCTTCTTAATTTTTAGAGGTGAAAAAGTTGAGCCTAAATCCTAATTGGTTACTCTAAGTCCATGTATGGGTTGGTATGAATGTCTCCTATTATATAAGCCCACTTATGTGCTGTAGATTCTACTCACATCCCTTTATTAAGGAGAGTTTCCAACTGGTAGCATCAATTTGTAATCCTACCAGCAATAAAAGGGTTCCAGTAGCCCTGCATCCTTGTCAACACTTGGTGTTATGGAGGTACTTTTTCCAATCTTGTTGGTTTATAATGGGAAATTATTTTGGTTTTAAATTGCCTTTATGTAGGAGATAATCTTTTGTGATGGCACAGTTCAAATGGGGTGCCATCAAATTTTGTATGCTATATTTATTAGATTGTTTTATTCTTGTCAATCCTTATTAAGAATTTGTGGAAATTTGACTCATATGCTGGCTACTTGTCCTTTGTTGTTTTTTTTTTTTTTTTTTTTTCGGAACTGGGGATTGAACTCAGATCCTTGCGCTTGCCAGTCAAGCGCTTATCCTACTGAGCCATCTCCCCGGCCCACCCTCCCTGTTTTTTTTTTCACTGTTTTTATATGTTACAAATACACTGACAGTGTGTGTGTGTGTGTGTGTGTGTGTGTGTGTGTGTGTGTTTGTACTCTCTTCCCGATGCATTGTGGTAAGCATGTGGTCGTATTTTTAATGTAATCAGTTTTACTAATTTATTCCTTTAGGGCTTGTGCTTTTCATGTCTCATTTCCTACTCCAAACCCTGAACATGATATACATCTGCCTTTACTTAGGTCTTAATTTTATGCTTTTTATACACCTAAAATCGATTTTTTTAAGAAAGTCAGGTAGGATGTCTGCTGTGGTTTGGATATGGCTTGCTGTCAAGGTTTCATATGTTGGAGACTTGGAGGCAGAACCTTTAAACGATGGGGCCTCGTAGGAGACACAATTAGATCACGGAGCCTTTACTGGCATGAATATGTTAATTCTGTCTGTCATGGGAAGAGGTTGGGACTCACATGACTGAATCAGTCCTCAAGTAAGTAGATTGTCAGTGCTTGTTAATGCAAGCCCCCCCTCCCATTTAGCCCTACAGTTCCCAGAGCTTGGGGTGCTGTAGTCTCCTGCTGGAGGTGGTATCTAGGTCTCTTCTGTCCTGAGCAAAGAATTGGTCCAGGCAAGTGCAGTGGTAGCAAAGGTTTATTAAAGGTAGGAAAAGAAACAGGCTCTGCAGAGTGAGTTTGGGCCAGTAAGAGCAGGAAAATAGGTGCATCTCGCAGCATGAGAGTGGGCCACCGTAGAAGAGAGGACGCGGTGGCCGCAGCCCAGTGTGGATGGTCCTTTTTGTTACAACCCAGTCCTCAGGCTGACATCAGGTCCAGGCCATTCTGTAGAAAACCTGCTGGAGTTCTCCTGAGAAGTCCATGTGCAGGGCTCTGGACACAGCTCCGCACATGTGTTCTGGGATCCCATCACACCTCCTTTCCCAGCCAGTTTTACGCATGCCTCACTTTCCCGTCTCATTTTTGGTGTCATTAGTCCTTTCTCTGCCTTCTACAATGGTGTGATACAGCCAGGGGGCTTGCTAGTATGCTGGTGCCATGCTCTTTGAAATCTTCATCCGCCACAATCTTTTTTTTCTTTAGAAAGTACCCAGCCCACAGTATCGTATTAGAGGGGCTGGGAAGATAGCTCAGTAGAATAAGTTCTTTCCTAGCAAGCACAAGATCCTGAGTACAATCCCCAGTTCTGAAAGGAAAAATAAAAAGTATTGTGTTATAGCAACACACAGCAAGCTAAGACAATAACACATGTTATTTTTTGTCCATATGAATAGGCAACCATGCCAGAATTCTTTCTTCATGAACTCACCCCTTTCTAGTCCATCTTTCTCTAATTCTGTGATATGTCAGGTGTCTATATGTGCATCTTTTCCTGGGTTCTGTTCCATTGATCTTTTGCCTTTTTTCAAATGATGCTTTTTCCCTTTAATAGGAGAATCTTTGCTATTCTTGTCCTTTTGGTTGTTCATCTTCAAAATTAGAAGTTAGTACCAAATCTCCATGATCTCCTCAGCTCTAAGAGTTTCATTCTATCGACATCATAACATAGTGTGTAATCAGGTGGTCACATTTTTTAAAACTTTGAATTCAGAAGTTATTTTACTAAGTGATGTAAAAATAAAGGACTTATTGCTTGTAGCTTTTATCACCATTTTTGGGCAATGATACAGTCCACGGATCCGTATTTATAGAGTACAGCCATCCTTTAGTGTCTGGGAGTGATGGATTCCATGTTGGATTCCCCCCAGGATAGCAAAATCAGCAGATGCCTCTGTCCCTTATGAAAATGGCGTAGTGGTTGCATATAGTCTACACTCATCTTCCCATATGTTTTATCTTTAGGTTACTGGTAATACCTAGTACAATGTGCATGCTATAGAAATAGTTTTAAGCTCTACTTTTTATGGAGTAAAATAAAGGGTCTATATATAGATGCACCTTTTTTCATTGAATAGCTTTGACCCGGTCAGTTGAACACATGGTTGTGTGGACACAGGAGCATCTGTATTCCTTGTTCCCAGCAGCAGTCTGGTGTTTAAAGACATGTAAAGAAGCATGAGTCACTGTCTGTGAACCAGAAGAGCATATTTTTGATGAGCAGACATAACAATGATTCACATGACTTCTCCCTACCTCAGCACTTGAACCTCTGATTTCTGGAATCTCGGTTTTTTAAAATTTTGTTTGCGCATATTAAAATGCAGGGTTTATATTGGAATAATAGCTGGTCCCCTTTTGCTTTGATATTTGATGTACTGTTAATTTAGAAGTTAGGGCTCCATGGGCTGTTGTAACAGATACCATACAGAGAGTGGCTTATAAACAACAACGTATTTCTTATGTTTTTGGAGTCTTGGAAGACCAAGATGAAGGCAGATTTGATGTCTGATGAGGGCATCATAGGTGGTTTTTATTGCAGCTTCTTAGCATGGACAAAGGACAAACAAGCCCCCTTAGACTTTTTGTAGAGACATTAATCCCATGCCAGAGGTTCAGCTCTTGACCTGATCTCCACCCTCCTATCCACAAAAAAAGTCTCCATCACCTAATGCCGTAAATGAAACATTCAGACCCCAACAGTTGCCCTCCAGGGAGTTCTTCTAGTGTCTGGCCTTCTGAAGTTCATCAAAACACAGATGATCTGTGAAGTGACCCATTCTTTTAATAATATCAAAGAGGAGGGAAACTTGGAAGAGAAGTGTTTCTCCTTCAAAGAAACATTGTAATGTGGAGAGGGGGAACTTTTCAAGGGAGAAACTAAATATTGTTTGTGTTTCTTTTGCCCTTGTTGAACGCTCTATGTTTCTTCGAACTCTCATATCTGCCTTAGGTGGTAGAGCCTGCGCTCTTGCTGTGGTAATCTGTTGCTGTTTGGTTTTTTTTATGTTTTTTTAAAAAATATATTATTCTTCCTTGCACATAATAAGATTCTATACATTAAAAAACCTGAAGATTTCACTAAAAGGCATGAAAACTGATAAATGAATTAGCCAAACTGTAGACTACAAAATCAACATATAAAATCAGTAACACTTTATACATTAATAACAGAATCGCTGAGACAAACATCATTGAAAGAAGTTACATGCACAGTACTCATACTGCGAACAACAATTTACAGGTTCAAGGTAATCCTCAATAATGTACTCATGCCATCTAATAGAAAACTAGAAATTCTACCTTAAAGAATTCGTGGAAACATGTTCTATCTTTTCAGCTTTACAGGCAAAACAGAAAAAATAATGAGACTACAGAAAGTAGAAAATGAACTCTTACTCTTCTGATTACTACCTTTATTCTTTTATTTTCTAAATTCTATGAAACTCAAGAATATTCATTGAAGCTGTTACATACTTTGGGAAACTAAAAATAGTAAGAGGTGCTGTTTTGTATGCCACTGAATGTTGGGCATTATTTAAAAAGAACTATCTGTATAATTAACTACGTGTCAACAAGCACCAGTAACCTTTGGATAGGTTTGGGCCTGATTAAGAGAAACAGAACATGTTTGTGCTTCCTGAAGTGAGAGCCAAAGGTCAGATTGCCTTGCCCTGAAGTGAGGTAACTTTCTCCAGTACTCCCATCTGCACAGAGATAACACTGTAACTGGATTCTACTTTCCACACTGATAAATTGTTTCTTCCACATGGAAATTATATAGATTTGCATTGGCTTTTCTGCATGGAAGTGACATAAATCTTACCCACAATTTAGGGAAGGCTCCATTGGAGAAAACCACCCTTCCATAAATGATTAAATGACCTTGAAATAGTTATTCTAAATGCAGATAGAGTTATCCTAGAGTAGAGAAAGGAAAAAAAATTAGGACATTTCAGAGCACTTTAAGGCTAACAAACAGTTTTCAGGAGGTAGAACTTACAGCAATATATTAAAATATGTGTGTAACACTGTTATGGGCTGAATATGCTCCCCTCCAAAGTCCTAACTCCCAGCCCCTCAGAATGTGACTATATCAGGTGAGATCTTTAAAGACAACACTGAAGTTAAATGAAGATTTAAGAGTGGGCCCTGAGCCCAATCTACCCAGCCATCTCACAAGAGGATGAAACAGCAGGTCAGGCTCACAGGAAAGGCCATGAGCCGGTGAACTAGGAGGGCTGTCACATGGAAGCCGAGGAGGGAGGCCTCAGGAGGAGATTAACACCTGCTAACCTTGACTTTGTACTTCACAGCCTTCAGAACTGTGAGAAGATAAATCTTCAAAAAGTCACCCCTCTGTGGTATTTTGTTATGGCAACCCCAGCAAAGTGACACAATGCCCTTCAAATCCCCCTTGCTGAATATTTCTCACTATTTTTCTGGATGCTTTATTGTTTTTCTTCTCTAAAAATATTCTGCCTTTCTCTTCCTTCTTGTGTTTCTTATGTTTACTGAATGCAGTGCAGTGCCTTAGGTGGATGCTTGGGGTCCTGGTTTTACTGAAACTGACAGGCCAAATTCTTTCTCTATAGGAGAGACTCTCACTTCCTTGTTTCCTCTGGGATCCCACTGAAGAGATCAATAGAGGCCCCAGAACTGAAAGGCAGAAAAACTGACTTTTTTTTTTTTTTTTGAGGTAGGGTCTCTCTATGGAGTTCAAGCTGGCCTTGATCTCACTATATAACTTAAGCTGGCCTCACACTCACTGCTATACCTACGCCTGCCTCAGCCTCCTGAGTACTGGGATTATAGGTGTGTACTACCATGTCCAGCTGGACATTTTTCAAATTAATATGTAACCTATTAAGTAAACAAATGCTGAGAAGATTTTTGGCTAGAATATCATAAAGCAGGATGGAAAATTAATGTTGATTTAAAAAACACAAAGGGCAGATATTTTCTTAGAATTAAATGATTCTTCTGCTTCTGTATCCATTGCTGCTGGTTTGTTTTTTTTTTTTTTTTTTTTTTTTTGTTTTGTTTTGTTTTGTTTTTTTCTTTTTCTCAGCGATCTCTGGATTGTTCTGAGGGTCATTTGCCTCAGGTTACCTCGCTTAACTGTTTATACAGCTCAGATACTGGATATAGTACCTGCCAGGAGTAAAGAGTAAGCGCGATGCAATTTCACTGAGTCAGCACTTTAAAAGCACCTTTCATGCTTTTTGTCTGCTGATTGGGGTGTGTGCACATAAGTTCTGTTGTCAAGAAAATCCAGCCATACTTTATTAAGGGTACTATGTGCCTCGCACTTGGCTAAGTGCCGTTCTGTGTTGTCATTCAGCTTTCGGGCAGTGACTATGAGGCATGCGTTCATGTATCTTATGTGTGGGAAATCAAAGTTACCCGAGAGCCCCAGCTGAGGGTGTTCACGGCTGCGGCCAGATTGGAATGTACCTGCCAGGGCATTAACCACTGCTCTTTATTCTTTAATGGTGAATGTGTGCTGTGACTCTCCAAGAATACCGTGCAAAATGTGATGCTTTTCAAACCACTGAACACTAAATCTCTTACTGTTTTTTTCCTCCTGTTTCAAGGTTAACCACCTGAAAACCTCGATCGGAAAAAAAAAAAAAAGGTCCAAATATGTTAGTTTTAATTGTTGGAAAGGATCTTTCTACAGAAATGTAATTAAAATGCCACCCGAGACATCAAACTATAGTTAATAAGAAAGACTTACAGAGGATTCCCGGGAAGTAGAGCCTGAGAAAGGGATTCTAGTGCAAAGGATTTACCGTAAGCAGTACTTCACTATCTTGCGGTTTGACTTTCGCAGGTTCACTGTTTCGCGGGTTTTCAGAAAATATTAAGCTAAATTACTTATTGTGGATTTTTCGCTATATCGCATGACTTTGCAGCCCTGTACAGTACACGTACGTGGTTAATATGACATAGGTTTACAAGTTTAGAAAATGGTTAAGAACATTAGAAATATTTTTTAAAGTGTTGGAAAGGTGCCCTAAAGGTTTCTAAGAGTGTAGGAAGGGTTTATAAAGCCTTAAAATACACATCAATACTAAAATAAATATATCGTCGCTACTTGGCTGATTTTCACTTATCGCAGGAGTGTCTGGAACGTGACTTCCATGATAAGTGAGGGACCCCTGTCCTCGAAAGTGATCTCAGGAAAAGGAAAGTGACGAAACAGAACAGGGAGAAGAAAGCGAGGCAGAGGCGAGGCCTGCACTGGAGCCCTCTCCAGGCTGATCCCAGGGCCAGCACTGCTCCTGTGTGGCAGGTGGGCAAGAGGCAGCAGAGCATCCCGAGGTGACTCTAGTTGGCTGAGGGCCATTCTCTGAAGAGGCAGCACCCACCGTGGCACATGGTTGTGAGCAGGCAACCAGCTCGGCGCAGGGGATCACAAGGAGGAATCCACCAGATCTGATGTATCCCGCCCCCGTACTGTCAAACCCACTTACTTTCTACATTAAGGTCACTTTAAGCCTGTATTCTTCAGGATATTTGTGGGTCATAATTTCTGAGAAAATTCACAAGAACGTTTTGGGAGGACCAATTACAATTCTCAAAGCTGCTGTGGTTGGACCACCAGCTCACTTTAGCTGGTGTTCAGGTGTTGTCTTGCTTTCTGGCTCACTTCAGTTTGCCGTCTGTTCCTGTTAGTACTCTGCTGATGTTCGTGGCTTGCTGGGTCAGTCACCCAGATCTTGGTTTGTTTGGTTCTTTGTGCCATTGGTCATCACAGCCTGTGATTGCTGTTTTTACCCATCTTACCTAACACTGGAAAACTCTAGAAACTAGAAACTGGCCTGGTGAGATAGCTCAGCGGTTTAAAGTGCCCGCTTAGGTAAGCTTATGCAAGTGCGCAGGGACTGGGTTCAATCCCTGGTGCCACATGCTGCGCCAGCCCTGCTCCCAGGGTGGGCTGAGCCCGTCACAAAAAAAAAGAAGAAGAAGAAGAAAACTAGAAACTCTTCGAGGACAGCAATTTTATGACTAAATTATATCCTATGATATAATAGTTTTTATCCTTTTCTCTGATAATGTCTGATTTTTTTCTAAATAATGAAGCGATGAAAGTATAAGTATTTCATTTGTTCACAAATTTATTCTTCCACATCTCATTACCCTTTAACATTAATGGAGCTAATAGATTAAGGGATATAGAAATTTTGTTTATGAAAAGTGTATTGTTAAGTTGTTTTCAGAAAGGTTTTACTAATTCACCCCCAACCAACGTTTACTTAAGAATGCCAGTTTCACTATTCTGCTTTTAAAGAATATTTATTGATTTGATAATTATTTCAGTGCTATTTTTAACATACTTGAAGTTATAAATTCTCTTCCTACATTGATAATCAGAGCTGACACTCATCTGTCACTTTAGATTACAAATCTACAGCTTAGTAGGAAAAAGGAATAGATAATGTATAAAATACAATCTTTATCAGAAAAATACGTAGTGTAAGTTTACCTGTTCTAAGAAAGAAGACTATATTGACTGTAATTTCTTAATACGATTCAATAATCCAACTAATGAACAATAACCATATAACTCTATAATGTTTATATTGCCCATTTACTATAAAAGCAAATTATATGCACGTATTTTCTATCATGTCATAAACTTGTTCTTGTGGAATTCTCTTTCAAAGTTCAGTAGTTTAATGTGAGTCCGAAGATTGTAACAGCTTTTTCTTGTCTCCAAAAAGTAATTTTCCCAAAGGAATTGAAAGCTATAAAACTAGTAAATTACTAGATAGGTCCACTGGCAAAATGAGACATTGGAGGCTGGTAAGTCATATGATTTGTGTAGAAAAGGATTTTAAAATGCTCAGAAACTGGCGATTGAAGTACCATTGACCCAGACAACACATGGAGGAAAAATTGCTTTGGGCTTCCTTTCATTAGAAAGATGCTGACTGTAAATTGTCTGGCTGGCCTCACAGTAAAAATATTTTGGGACAGCACTTTTCAGGCTAAGTGCCACCGTGTCCTAAGGACTTTTACTATGATTTCCAAAGTACAATGAAGTTACATTGTTAGAACAAGTAATCCATCAGACAGAGGTTTTATCAACCGTGTGTCTGACCCATTATGACTGGTTCACATTACAAACAACAAAAAATTGTTTTAGAACTGGTAGTTTAGAGAAGTGACATCTTTTCTTTTTTAATACTTAGTTGTCATTTGAAGAAGAGCAAACTTGGGGACACTTTCATATAGCATACAATCATGCAAATACACATACGTGCTTCCCTGCCATGTCGCCTTATCTTTCCTTTATTTTAGTACATCTCTCCATGGGGAGTGGACTCCAGCAAGCTTTATCCTCACACCTAGATGAATTAAGAATTTATAAAGGCCTGCATATCCAAACACATTGTTTATAAAATCTGAACTGGAAGACTATACTCAGTAAGTAAAGAAAGTCACATGATTTTATGATAATAATGCTAAAGTTAGCTAGAGAATAATTGAGCTTTTAAAAAATGTACCAGTGAGGATACTGGGGAGATCATAAATCAGCATCATTTGGAGAGAAAGTTGGCATAAGTATCAAAAGCCATAAAAACATTTATCTCCTCTGACCCAGCAATTCCGTCTACTAGGAATCTATCTTAACAAAATGATCAACATTTTTTCAAAGAGATTTATGTAAAAGTGTCCATTGTATCATTGTTTATAAAATGAAGAAATTGGAAATAACCTAAGAATCCCATAATAGGAAAATAGCAAGTTAAAACACATAAAATGGATGACATTCAACTATTTTAGCACCCAAAATAGCAATATTATATTAATTATGCTATAATTTATAAAATACATGTGTCAATAATCATATGGTAAAGGATACTTAATGGAAGAACATAACAATATATTAGTTATAGAAAAAAGTCATGCAACAAAACAGTAAGTAGAACACTTCCTTCTTTTGTGACTAGATGGATATATATTAATGTGAATAACATGCATTATTTCTGGCTATGGGACTATGGATTATTTTATATGCGTCTTTGTGCCTTTCTTTGGTTTTGAAATAGCTATAGTATTTATGTATTATTTTTGTAATCACAAAAATACACTGAATACTACACATACAAATGCATGCATGTATGCTCAGAGATACCTGTAAGAGAAATGAAAGCATTCCCTAGTCATTATAGCTCTTGAGGAAAAGCCCTTTCCTTCCCCTTTCACAGTCCTTCACAATATTGTCCTGGGTCTATTTTCATTAGATCATCACAGATGTGAAACACTGTCTTTTTCAGACCTTAGTCCAAGTTGGCTCTGTGGTTAAACAGTGATCAGGAGGTGTCCCTTCTAGAAAGAGCATTCATCATGTTTCCCTAATGGCTGAAGGACCCTCAGCAGGGGAAAATCTTTCAGGAGGACAGTTTTCTTCCCTAAGCACTTTAATTGTCACCAAGATTGGGATAAGGAGTGGGGTTAACACACATAGGCCAAGTAGTACGTGGGGCAGGGCAGTGATGGCTGAAGACAGAGGAGGTTTGAGACTTCCTAAAGTTCATAATTAGAGAAATAGAAAAACTACAAAGTAAAAAGAACAAAACCAGTTGTAATGGTTGATTCACTGTGTCAACTTGGGAAGCTTAGAAGTTTTACTAAGTGACTCAGAAAGGGGCCATGGTCCTCACACTGTAAACGTCCTGAGCCTGTGCAAGAAGAGGGCATGGAAATGGTGTGGATGTAAAGAACGCATTCTAGTGCAGATAGCCCACACACAACGTAAGTGAGGAAAAGAGGCTTGCTCTCCCTTTTTCACTGTTGTTGCTTTTGCTGTCTTCTGCTTCCTGGAGCTGTTGCCCCTGTGCCATGCCACCTTGCTTTGGAGCCAGCTGATTATGGACTGAAAGTTCAACCAACTGGGAGCCAAATGAACCTTTCCTCCTTTAACTTTGGATGTCAGGTATTTTCTTCAACAATGAGAGGAAAATAACTAAGACACCAGTATTGCTATTTTTACAAAATGTTTTATCTTGTTTTAGAATAATAGGATTTGAATACCTTTTTATGGTAAATAGGCATGGAAAAGTAAAGAAAGTTTATGGCATTTTCCTGGGAACTTATGTAGCAGTTGAAGGATATCTGTTTGAGACAAGTCTGACATCCATGACACATGTGGCATTTTAAAGCACAGATTTACTCACTTCACAATTTCACAACTTAAAAAAAACCAAACAAACCCACAAGACAGCACTTCATAAATCACCCAGGATGGCAGAATTGCTGACTCAGCAATACTGAAGCACACACACACACACACACACACACACACACACACCCCAACCCCCCGCGTCCCACCATATAAAACAGTGAAAGACAAGATAGCTCAGCTGTCTAAGTGCCTGCTTGGCATGTACAGGGACCTGGGTTCAATCCCCAAAAACACATGCCACCCTGGTCCTGTCCCAGGTGCACCAAGCTAGCTACCAAATCCAGGCATGATGGTGCACACAATGCTGGGGAGGCTGAAAACAGGAGGATCACTATAAATCTGAGCTGCAAAGTGAGACCCTGTACCAAATACTCGCAAAAGACCAAACCAAACCCAACAAACAAAAAACAGTAAAAGACAACTATGAGTAACATTATTGGTAAAATATGCAGATTTATTAAATAGCTCACATGGACAAATATTGTTAAGACATATAGGTGTTATTTTAACTACTGATTCCTCTGTTGGAGCCTGCACTGAAAATATATGTATGACCTGCATGTGCAAACATCATATTGTCTCACTAGGGTGAGAACCTGGAAGAGTACATAAAATCTGAAATACACAATAGCTACTGTGAAGGAGAAAGAATCTGTTCAAAGGGAAGGAAAACTGGGATGAGGAAAAGGACAAAAGAACAAAAGAAAAAGATATTCATATATATGCAGGGCAATTTGGATAATTGTACTGCTGATTTCAGCTGTTGTACTGAAAGGAGAGTTACAGTAGAAACTTGTAAGTTTAATTTCTTGCAACTCTTTTCTTATCAATTTTAAAGGTTTATATCTGGTAACCTAAACAATTTGAAGATAACATTATGCAATACAACAACCATTGTGGAGTTCCTATTACTTTTATGAAATTTTGCATTGTTTCTAATTTTTTTTTCCTTTTACCATTTTGTATTTTTTAAGAAATAAAAAGAAAAAATAGAGCACTTTGCATCTAGGCTGTAAATGCGGCCATCCTGACAGGTTAGCTGAGAAAGCTGCAGATGGGGTGTGGCATAACTTGGAGAGACGCCATAGTCTTACAATCCAGGATGTGTGCAGATTTTCTGTGCTGTTCCCAAGCATATCTATTCTGGCCTGTCAGCCAACTCCCAATGCTACCAACACAAGTAAAGCATATACTTTCTTTAAACTATCTTTTAGACTCCTTTCTCATACAATGCATTTGTTCTCATTTAGTAAAGAACACCTTTGTTCTTGTTATGTATTTAAGATGATATGCTCCATTAATAAACAGTGCTGTCAGCCTTCTCCTTGTGTCATGAGCCTTCTTTAATCATGTGACATGAGTCATCAGAGATCAGCACCATCATCCCCAGCTTGTTAGAAGGTATTGTTGTGTTTTATCTTGAAGAAATGCTAGACTGTTATTGTTTGGATTTCATATGTCCTATAACAGCCTATGTGTCTTTCTCAAAGGCTTGGTTCCCAGCCAGTGACACTAATCAGCTGGTGACACTATTGGGAAGTGGAGTGTGGTGGATTAAGTAATGGAGACTTGTGACACCCAGCTGGACTGAGGAAGTATGGTTCTGAGTGTGGAAGGCCCACCTGAGAATTGTTGTTCTCCTAAATATTAATTAGAAAACTAATTCCACTCAGTGAGTAATAACTGCACAAACTCCAGAGGCAGGCTGTGGGCTAGAATCTCTTAAGTGTTCCAACTTCTCTGATCCTCAGTTTTTCTCAAAATTCAAAGTAGTGATAATAGCTCCTTTGTGGGATTATGATAAAGACTAAATGGGTTTAAATACATGTATATAATACCCCATTGTACCTAGATATAAGTGATACAGAAATGTTATATCTCAGTTTTCTTTTGCTTCCATATCATCTCACGGAAAAATGGGATACAGCTCTGCAACAGCTTTCCATCACCTTGACAAAATTCCCAAGAAAATCGTGTTAAAGGAGGAAGGCTTTGTTCTGGCTCACAGTTATTGAGATTTCTTCTATAGCTGATTGGTTCCATTGCTGTGGATCTGAGAGGGACAGAAAGTCATAGCGAAGCTGCTCAAATCATGACAGGAAGTAGACAACTAGCCAAAAATCCAAATAGGAGACTAGGAACCAAACATGGTCCTCCAGATCATGTCTCAAAAACAAAAAACAAAAAACAAAAACAAAAACAAAAACAAAAACAAAAACAAAAACAAACAGAAGGGGTCCGGGGAGATGGCTCAGTAGGATAAGCGCTTGACTGACAAACGCAAGGATCTGAGTTCAATCCCCGGTTCCGCAAAAAAAAAAAAAAAAAAGATCATGTCTTATGAGCCAAACACTTCTCTAGGCCTCACCTTTGGGCAGTGTTGTGTCAGCAATCAAGCCATGAATATGTGAGTCCCTGGGGAACAATTCATATTTAAACCATAACTTACATCAGTAACTGTAGCTTACTGTGGCAGTGATTTTTAAGCAAATGTTCTAGCAATTTCCCTAGAGGAAGGAATATTAAACCCTTCAGTAGGCTCCCTCACTTTGTAGAAACTTTTTTCTTCCATAATTTTATTGAGAGACAAATAGCAATGAGACAGTTTCAAATCAAATTGGTAGGACAGTTTCAATAATTAACACATTGCATACTGCCTTCCTAGTGGTTATTTGCTGTGCAAGAGGTAGACATGATATCCTATTTACAAAGACTATTAGAACAAATCCCTCTATTCAGTAAGAGAATGTAACTATATATCTATCCTAACCATTTGGAATACACAGATACAAAATGGACATTCATCTGTATCCCCTTTTTTGTTTAGTTCTGTCACTTGAATATTACAGATGTATGAACTCAGCAAAATATTCTAAAAGAGTCCAGTAGTCCGTAATAGTATTGGGTCTTCCACTCAACTGGCAGTGTCAGAAATTGTTGACCTGAGTCCCCTACATCTCAACATAACACTATGGCTTTACTTCTTATACTTTGTTTTTATACTTTTCCGCTAGATGGTTAAGACCAAGATAGAGCAAGACCTATGCAACCAGAGTTGTAGCTTTGGGATCTGATAAGGTCAGTGAAATCTCCTCAGGATTTATTCTGAGATCCTGTAACTCAGACTGTAGATCCTTTGTCAGTGTCAGCCATGTGGAGTCATGGCCATTGCTTGGCCAGTGTGCTCTTTGTGAAAGCCTGAGAGAATGTTTTCTCTCCAGACACACTCTACATCATCGATCACTTTCCTTTTGGTCCCATAATCTCCTTGATCAGAACATTTGGGACACTACTGAGATACATGACGTTACAGTACAAGTTCTTATATGTCCTGAGTCTTAACTGACCTTGGAAGGCTAGGGCCAAAATGTTGGCTTTCCTCGCAGCCCCCCTTTTTCTCTAATTTTGATCTGCAAACTTAGGTTGTTAACCCTCCAGAAGAGAATTTTATTGTTATTACCATACAACCTAGGCTGTTAAGCTTAACCTCACTATCTTTCTGAATATCAAACATTTAGGCATAACAAGGAACATGTATTTTTCATCAAGTATTGATATGTTGAACTTTAAGTCCCTACAGAATATGATGAAAAAAA
>NW_004524631.1:3794497-3799934 GCF_000260255.1 Octodon degus | reverse complement strand
TTTGAAACTGTCTCATTGCTATATGTTTATCAATAAAACTGTAGAAAAAAAAATAAATAAAATAAAATAAAATAAAAAAAAAAAGAAAGATATTTGAGGAGAAAATTCCAAATAAAGTTAAGAAAAATCATGATTTTTTTGATGGTCTATTTGCTCCTCTGAGTTTATTGCTGCTGGCAAGGGAGAATGGTTAAAAGAAATAAATCTATCGGGAACCTCTGCAGGATACTTGCCTGGAAATTAGCCATAGTTTTCTATAATTCATATGCATCCTTTTAGCTCTATCTAGAACAAAATTATTAACAAAAAATAACTAGTCGTCGTCACATTAATACCTATAGTTCACAGAAGCTATGGGATGTAAACAAAAAATGAAAAATTTTAACTGTTTAGTGTTTTGGTAGGTGTTATAAACTGATAAATATGCTTTATTTCTAATAGAGACCAAGTTCTTTTTGGTAGCCTCTGCTATTTAAAAGAAGTTAAGACGAGAAGTCTCTTCCTTTCTTAACCTAGTTCTAGGCAACAATAAAGCAAGGGTCAGGAGGAATGCTGCCACATGTACAACATTTCTGGGCAATGGCCTTGTAACAGGTTCACCTGTTCATGTTATCTGCCTGAGTCCAGACTGCTTCATTATGTGCCCAACCCATAATTTTATGGAAGTTTCACTTTGGGTAAATGCAATTAAGTTGCTATAACACTCAGCTGAATTGCTATTCGGTTAACAGTAATCCTTGGCGATAGCTTCCAAACAAAGTAGTGCTTTCAGTTCTTAAGCCTAAGGGAACATTATGAAGGACAGGGGTTACTGCTCTTTGTACATAATTGTGGCATATTCAGGCTGCTGTGAATTCCCAGATAGCCTGATTGTCTTAACTACTCTTGTTCCACCAAAGAAAATTTCATCTCTAGAAGTTTATACGTGTACACATACCTGGAGGGTGGTCTCCAGCAGACTTACATGAGCTAAAATAGCTTCCTGTTCCAACCAGAATCAAGCTAATGGCCTGGTATTGGTGTACTCTCCACTGTGCACTGTGGAATTCTGCACGTGAAATAGGCCTTTTAGATGCTGAAAGGCAGTTGCTAGGATTTTCAAAACAAAGGAAGCAAAGGAGATGAGTCCCCAGCACATTTTTTGTTTGTTTGTTTTAAACCCAAGATGAAATGGTGTGTATTAGTTTTACAGGATATATATCTGGCAAGAATTGCTAAAAATAATTACTGGAAATAACCTCTAAATATATTATTCTAGAAGCAATATTTTAGAAAACAGCAATAAGCAGCAGCAACTATTGCTCCTTATATATTCTTGGTATAACATTGCCATACAGTTACGAAAATATGAGATAAGTATCTTACAGTACCATACAGATCCAGAAACTGGTTACAGCTTGTACCACATGCCCCACCTCCTGCTGAAAGTATATTTCAGACTTTGGCACTAGGACAACATGTCCATCTCACTGAGCTGCACAGAGTGCTACACCACAGTCGCTGGTGTCTTTGAAGGATTTTCTTTGTTTGTTTTTGGTTTTGGTTTTTTTGTGGGTCGGGGGCTGACTCAGGATGCTTTCAGGGCAGGTCTGGCAAACCGTGAGGATCCGGGGATTGAAACACAGCATCCTGAGCCTGACTGCTTTGTTTAAGATGAGCTAATGGGCAGGCCCCCACTTATTCCTGGGTGTGACTTCACAGGGCTAGACTAAGAGCTAGTGGGTAGAAAAATTCAGTAGGGATGTATAAGTGGAACAGCTATGAGATGTCCAAAGGGGCTGGGAGACTTCCCAGTTTCACCGAGCCAAGGTGGACAATCCTATTTCTGTACCGTACACATCCAGTAGAAATCCTAGAAAGGCAGACAGGAGCGAGGAGTGATCCAGCTTTAGAGTTAAGTGCTCAGGAGCTCCCATCACAAAGCTTCAGAATGACTTCAAAAAGATCATTCTAACCTGCAGGAATATAAATTACCTGCTTGAGTCAAATAATCCTCTTTAAGGAAGAAAGAAAATCCATCCATTCAATAATATAGTGCTGACAACATCTGTCATACCATAAATGATTTATTAGACAAGCTAAAAAGAAAAATATTAGCCATAAAAGGAGAAAAATCCATCATTTTAAAAGATCTGGAAATAATTGTGATATGGAATTAATAGAGATTTGAGGCCATTTTCACTTATTTTAAAAACATAAACACATTTCACACTAACAATAAATGTTCACCTCTTTTCTTCCTAAAGAATTTTCCAAAATTACTATTACCTTTTTTTCTTTTTTCTTTTTGTACTGAGGAACACATCTAGGGCCTTTGAACTAAGCTACATCCCAGTCCCATCTTTTTATTTTGCATTTTAAGACAAAGTCTCTGCAAATTTCTAAATTGCCCAGACTTGCTTCCAATTTGCAATCCTCCTGGCGCAGCCTCTCAGAGTGCTGCAGTCACAAGTGGGTGCTACCATGCCTAGTTCTCCATGATTATTCTTTTGTTTGTTTGTCTTTTTGAGACAGAGTTTTACTGTGCAGTCCAGGCTGGCCTTGAGGTAACAGTAATCCTCTTGCCTCCACCTCCCAAGTTCTGTGATTACAGGTGTGTGCCTCCATAGCTGGCCTGGCCTTCGGTGCTCATTTACTGAATACACTTAAACTCATAAGAAAAAATAATAAATACTAAGTGATGAACCAAGTGCATTGGCATGATCTATTGGGAAAGTACAGAAAGCACACTTAAAAATAATGTCTGTGTAGTCCAAGCAGCTGTATAAATCCCACTTGAATATCGTAGCTCTACAATTCCATCTTTTGCCTTGTTACTTAATAAATTTGTGAGACTGTTAAGTTTCCCAAGGGGCAGTCAATCACAGTTCTGGTTTGGTAGGATGTTCTTTATTTATTTTTTATTTTTTTAATTTTATGTATTTAGTACAGGGTTTACAGGGTCTCACTACACAGATCAGACTCATAATGATCCTCCTGTTTTCAGCCTCCCAAGCTCTGGGAAGAATGTTCTTTAAGTTACATGTCATGGAGAATGTTTAGAAAGAGAACTGATGAGCCTTACTTAGGAGCTCCTGTTCCTTGTCTCTTGGGAAGAGCCCTGACTTGGGAATGTGGGTTGAAGCCCCAATGGAAGCAATGCATAGAGCAGAAGTGCCACAGTACACGTGTGAGAATGTGGCTGCAGTCCAGCAGCCACTAGTAGCATACCTACAATGGTGTTGCGTGGTCCTAAGCACTGATGGACATAGAGACACATACAGAAATAGGTCTGAGGTGCCAGATGCAGAAATATCTGTAATTAAAGTTGGAGGGCAAGAAGTACTTTAGTATTGATACAATGTGATAGAACTGCAACAGTGAACTGCAGCTGGAGTGATGAGGTGAGACAGCCCAGAAGATGGTGCAGGAAGGAAGAGGTGGTCAGTGGTTTTTTTAACCTATCTGCTAAAGAGACTTCGGGCTTTTACTCTAGCGTTCCTCTATTCTTCCTCTATTCCTTGCCAACTCTAGGTTTCTTTCACTCTGAGAACTCTTGGGCTTGTGCCTGTGGTGATTTCAATGTTATGCTCTTGTTCCTGCTAAGACATAGCTGAGTCCTTCTGTTGGTCTACTGGGCACCAGTGGGTCTCTAATTTATTCCCACCCCTACTCATGGCAGCAGAAAATTTGTCATTGTCTACAGTGGAGGAGAGTCCTTGTTGGTGGACCTAAGAGCTCTGGGAAGGTACATCTGGAGCACAGTAAGCAGGGGGGAGAAAGGACTCTCTGACATAAACAGTTGGATAGTCAACTTTGTTCATCAAGACAGAAAAAGCAGGGGCTGGGGAGATGGTTCAGTAGAATAAGTGCTTGCCTAGCAAGGGCAAGGGCCTGAGTTCAATCTCCAGTTCTGAAAAAAAAAAAAAAAAAAAAAAAAGAAAAAGAAAAAGAAAAAAGCTGCCAAAACCAGAGTTTCCTCATATCCCATCTGTTATCTTAAGACTTCTGTCTTGCTTCTGAAAAGGGCTTCATGTGTGATCAGAATGGAAAAAGTGAACCTGGATGCAGTTGTCAGTCTTTCTCAAGATCCACGCCAGGATGCCCCAAGGCAGCTTGCGGCAGTCACAGGAGGCATTACTGCTCAGCCTCACAGAAGTGGGCTTTCCAGTTGTCTGCTGAGGAGGGTTAGGGCAGGAAGAGGGTCGAGGATGGAGTTCTGAGTCAAGCAGTTCATGCAGAGGGCTAAGAAGGGGTGTGAGCTGTGAACGAACTTGGCACTGTCTCTGATTCTGGAAGCTCAAAGAAGAGGTTAAGTGAGGGTGTTACACTTCAAGAAGAAATTCTGTGTGTGAAGCAGCCTGCTAGGAGCCACCAAAGACAATGGGAAAGAGGATTTAGAGATTCAGGACAGGAAGAAGGCCCCTGCTTGGAAGCTTCACACAGGAGGCTCCAGGCAAGCAAGACAATCAGCCTTATCTAGGAGGAAAAGGAAGAGAGGAAGATGGACACTGAATTCTCTGACAGGAATAGTGAAGAGGGAAGTGTTCAGTGCTTTAAACTGTGACAATTGTGTCAATCCCATGAAACCCTGTGATTGCAACGCATTTCATTCCTATTTAGTTTGAACAGCTTATATTTTTGTGTATTGCAAAATATTTTTACTTGTGAACAGATGGTATGTTTTACCTCTATCATTTTGTTAGTTAGGGGGGGACAGTACTGGAGATGAAACTCAGGGCCATGTGCATGCTAGACAAGCACTGGAGGCCTGAGCTCTCCACTCGCATTTGTTTTCTTAGGAGATGGGATTTGGCTAAGTTCCCTATGGTGACCTTCAACCTGCATCCACCTACGTCAGCCTCTCAAGTAGCAGGGACCACCGGCACACACCGCTGTGCCTGGATTCCTCCATTGTTTCCCCTTTATCAGAATTTACTACCTGTTGGTTCCTATGCTATTCTCTTAATTTCCTCAAGTAATTTATCTAAGGATACATTTACATATATACTTTTTTTTTTTTTGGCAGAACTGGGAATTGAATTCAGGCCCTTACGCTTACCAGGCAAGTGCTTATTCTACTGAGCTATCTCACCGGCCCCTACATATATACTTTTAACTACAATGCCTCATCCCTACCCGATCTCACCTGCTTACCTTGATTTGCTGGTACATGTGTTACATTCCAACACATGCCTAACTGTTCTATGGAAATTTTCCTGATCTCAAATGACATCAAAGTACATTAGTTATAACACAGCACTTTTCAAACTGTGTATCACAACTTACTAGTGATGCCTAAAATCAAGTTATAGAACCAGCCCTAATTTGTATTTATTTATTTATTTATTTATTTTTTAATTATTTATTTATTTATTTATTTATTTGAGAGAGAGAGAGAGAGAGAGAGAGAGAGAGAGAGAGAGAGAGAGGCCAGCTCAGCCCACCAGGGGGCGGG